>NW_020185339.1:4030343-4226110 GCF_003031525.2 Neophocaena asiaeorientalis asiaeorientalis | reverse complement strand
GGGGGGGGGCAGGAGTGCTTAAAATGATAAATGGAGTTCAGTGACTAATTCCAGACTACTTTATTTTGGAAATAGTGTTAGATTGGATCTGTATCAGGATGTTTTTCACATGCTTGGCTTCATAATCTCTGTCCCTCCCTGTATATTGTTTGGAATCTGCACTAAAGATAAGAAGAGTACAAATCTGACTCATTGGCAATCAATCCAAAGAACTTTACATAGAAAACTCCCTTCAAGTAGGTACAGGCAGCATAAACAAAACTTTGGAAACAGTGGAAGCAAAGGTAGAAAAAATATGGTTGAAATGGCTAGGACACTTACTACTTACTGTTTAAAAACTATCTTCTTTTCATTTCCAATATGAAATTTTGGCAGATTTTGATATTTTTTGGGTATTTATTTCAGTTTGATAAATATCCAGGTAATTGGATAGTAGTTTGTACTTATCTTTAAAATGATTCAGTTTTTCAATTAGAGCATAAGCTTTAAAAATACTATCTGGTCAACCAAAAGATTTCAGTAGGTAAGGAATATCCCAGAAATAGATATATGAATTGATGTATCATTTTTGATAATTAAGCTTAGAAACTAGCTAATTTTAAAGATACACATGCCTAACACCTACATAGAGCTAGAGATAATTTAAAGGATCTGATGCTTTCTGACAATTTGGTTATTTTGAAACCTGGCCCTTAGACTATTGATTTTCCTTTTTTCTTTGAAGGTTTAGGAGAATAACTGTTTTAAACCTCTGTTTTTCAATATCAGAACCGGAAAAACCTGAGAAACTTAAAGCCTTCAATATTTCTGCACATTCCTTTTCTCTGCACTGGAGCCTACCCTCTGGCCATGTGGATGGGTTTCACGTGGATCTTGTTCCTGACAGTGGCTTTGTTACTATCAAAGATCTTGGAGGTGGAGAATATCAGGTATCGTTTTCATTATCGTACTTGCCAAACTAACTTGTATTTATATTTGGTCCAAATAGGAAAGTTCTTTATGAAACTCATCCACCATGAAAACTTACTCCTTTGAGACTTTTTAAAAGCATAAGATGAAGACAAAAACACAGATGCCGGATTGATGAGTTTAAGTTTCAGCACTGGTGGACTGTTACCTTAGTAACGTCTGTGTCTCTTTTTTTAAGTCTACCCTGAACCTACAGCCAACGATCCAAGGGTTCATGAATAGTTTAACAATGAAAGGGCAGAGCTATTGAGTAATCCACGCTCATTAATTGTGCACTTGCCAGGAGGATCTGTCTTTAAATCATTAATGCAGGCAACATTTCTCTCTAGAGCCATCAATGTGATTCCACTGCCTGAAAAATGTAATAATGATGGATTTTCTTATGATTTTTCTTTTACTTTTTATTGGAACTTCAAAGACACAGGTATTTTGTACACACTCTTAAATACCAGGGCTAAGCAATGGACTGTAATTTTCTTAAGACTCTTAAATAGTTGTTTCTTGTGACAATGAACTAGGATAGATAGAAATACTGATTTAGTCTTTGATAATGCAGTATGTTTTGTTAAGTTTTTGTTATCTGTTATTTGGTAAATAGTTATGTGATATAACAAATTTATATTTTACAGTGATAGGAAATATATTGTGATATCTTAAATAGCTCAGAGTTATGTAGTGAAGTGTTTGTTTTATTGATTGTGATAGATTTATGGTTTTAACTTTCTTGCTTTTCAGAATTTTAACACAATCACTTGCTTTTGGTGTTCCAGGTTGATGTTTCTAATGCTGTTCCTGGTACGCGGTATGATGTAACCATCTCTTCCATTTCTGCTACAACATACAGCTTACCTGTTAGTAGAACAGTGACAACGAATGTGACAAGTAAGTATATGTTTTCCTTTTTTTTTTTTTACAAAGTATTTGGAACCATTATAAATCTGTTGGATGGAAATATTTACATTGGCAATATGTGCATTGTATGCATGAGAACAGTTTAGTAATTAAAGCAAAATGGAAACAAGAAAGTGATCTGTTTAGAACCTGAGTTCTACTAGTTATCTTCCATTACTTTCAAAGAGCAAAGATAATTTTTCTCTACTTGTTTGTGAAATGGATCAGAAACACTGTTAATGGTAATATTTAAATAATACAAAGCCGTGAAAATAAACTCACTATAGTTGCTCTGAAAGAGTTATTCAGTTTGTAATACTGGTTCTTGTTTTCTTAGTGTTTGTGTATAAGCCTTGCATCAAGTAAGTTTTTTTAGAAAATGATTTGGCATTAAAAGTATATTTGGCATGTAGTATTTAGTAGCATTCCATTTTTTACATTCTTATAAAAGACTATTTTTGGTATTCCCCAAAGCATTTAATCTTTTTTTTTTCTTGTGGTAGCAAAGCTCTAGGGAGGGTCAACTTACACTTATGAGACTATTAGTCTTTGGGAACTTCAGAAGTCTACAATTTGTAGATATTTTTCTTACATATGATTGTGAAAATACAATAATAGTTGTTTGACCTTATAACAACATGAATTTTTTCAAAAAAAATAGAACCAGGGCCTCCAGTCTTCCTAGCAGGGGAAAGAGTCGGATCTGCTGGGATTCTTCTGTCTTGGAATACACCACCTAATCCGAATGGAAGGATTATATCTTACGTTGTAAAATATAAGGAAGTTTGTCCATGGATGCAAGCAACGTATACACAAGTTAGAGCAAAGCCAGACAGTCTGGAAGTTCTTCTTACTAATCTTAAACCTGGAACAACATATGAAATCAAGGTAATTATTTTGTAAATAGTTAGTATTAGAATATTCATTCATTTTAAAGGTGAAGGAGCTTTATCCCACCAGGTCAAGCCTTTGCAGCAGGTGACTGAAAAAGGATCATCTGAGTCTTGGCCTCATTGCCCATCTGGGCTTTTAAAACTTGAACAAATTTTATAATCTCTTTTCATTTTTATGTGTATTTATATAATTTATTTTTCTTATTGATATGGAACCTACTGACAGCTCTTTATCATTTATCTTCTGGACAAGTCAAAGTTTTATTATTTCAGATTCTGTTTAATTACAGAGTGTAAAGCTTGAATGTAATTCTTTTGGTCTGTTCTAGGTTGCTGCTGAAAACAGTGCGGGCATTGGAGTGTTTAGTGACCCATTTCTCTTCCAAACTGCAGAAAGTGGTAATTTTCCTAAATCATTTATTCTGAATTAGCTTCGTTATGAGTTTTTGTCATTGAAAATAAATAGGGATATAAACAAAATCTGGCACTAAAATGCATAAAATTTTCAACAATATGGCCCTTCAGTTACTTTTAGAGTCTTCTTGGATAGTAAATTTACTCATTAAAATGTATATTGTTCTTTCTGATTATAAAAACACTAAGTGTTGTCTTAGAAAACTTTGAAAAAACAGAAATTAAAAAAACCCTAAATGAAAGTTATCCATGACCCTGTTATATAAAATTGCTGTTACCCTTTTGGTCCATTTCTGGCTGATCTTTTTTTTTCCCAATGAATATATGTCTTTGTGACTATATATTAGTAAAAGTAGGCTTGTGCCATTTATGCAAGTTTATAGCCTGCCTTTTCCTCTTAACATCAAATCATAAGTATTATTATGACATTAGACTTTTGGAAATACAGATTATAATGGTTATCATATTATTCCATAACATGCAATCATTACCAAACCAATTTAAGCTACCTCCATTCTCCCAATGGCTGAGAGGAAAAATGTGATATCATCCTGATTCCTCTCTCTCATAGTATACTGTAATCTGTCAACAAACCTTGCCAACATTATATCAAAATATATCCTGAATCTCACCCCTATTGTTAATCACCCTATGTAATCCATTATCATTTCTCGCCTGAACAATCGAAAGTCTCCTCACTGGTTTTCCTGTTTCCAGCTTACCTACCTATAGTTTGCTCTACCGACAAGAGCCACATAATCTTTTGAAACAGAGGCTAGACTATGTTACTTCTCTTCCTTGTAAGATGGCTCCTGTCTTATTCAGAGCAAGAACCTAAGTCCTTCCCATGAGCTACAGTGCTCTGTATGCCCTTTCCCCTCTCTGACTTCATCTCTTACCTTTCTCCTCTCCCTCTGTCTACTCCAGCCATACTGATCTTCCATCTTAGGGTCTTTTCTCTTGCTATTCCCTCTGCCTGGAATACTCTTTCACTAAATATCTGCAGAACTCTCTCCCCAGTTGATCCAGATCTCACTTTACCTTTCCTGACTACACCTTCTAAAATAGCCCCTGTTTCCTTCTGTCCATCTTTATTTCCAACAGATTTATTTTTCTCCATTGGACAAGCCTGACATGTAACACATTTACTTGCTTACTTTTTATTGTATGTGTTAGCCTAGTAGAACATAAGCTTTGTGATAAAAATAAGTTGTTATGGAATGGAGGTAATTTTATTTATTTAGTAATTCAGCTGTTTATTTATAATAGCAAACAGTCAGAACCAATAAATAGAAAAATGGCACCAAGAATGGCATCTCCAATCAATAGCAAATATTCTCTGTGGAGCTTATATTCTAGTGGGCTAAGATAAGTAAATGAGTTACTAAGTAATATACTAGATTGGTGAGAAGTGCTATAAAAACAATTTCTGTAATTTTGTGCAACTATAAATGTTCTGCGTAAAGATACAGATCAAGATAAAAATATCCAGTGGTTCACTGCCGAAGGGTTACATTGAAATGGGCCCTGTATATCTAGAGGGGATCATGCAATTATAATGTTAAAAGAAGCATGTACCAAGCTTTATGGCCCAGTTTTTATTTGAGACCCCATCAAGAGAAGCATGTGAATACATGCTCTATGCCATAGAAAGAATTAAGAGAAAATTCTAGAGTTTATTTAAGATTAGAAATTAATGATTCATGAAGTCTTTTTCCTATTGATATTGAACCTACTGACATTCAGATTATTAGCACAACTAAAAATTGAGAAAATTATTATTTTAAATTAAATGTTCACTAGGATATAAAAGAAAAATTATGTTTTTAGCTTCAGGGAAAATAATTGGAATAATTTTTGAATGACTTAGCAAATAGTTTATTCTTTTTTTAAAACTGTCATCTTGATACAGCTTCTGATAAAGCCTGGTACATGCAGATTATGATTTCAACTTGACAGTATTTTGAACTTTATATATTTTATACTCTACTAACTGACGTAATTTCTGGAGTTATTTGCTCTCTTGGCAAATTGTGACTGGGACAGACTAACACTCTAGGATGGTGTGAAAATAATACTGGAACAGAAGTTTCACTCTGTTTCTGACTTGCTGTGTTTTCTTGGGGAAATTACATAATCACGTAATCAGTCTTGCCTTATCTTTTGTTTTTTTAAAAAAAAAAATGTTAAGTGGTAAAAATATAAACCTGAATTTAGCTAGATCAGTTATGTCCAAGTTTTCCCCCAAGGACTCCTTTTTATTATTTATGCTACACAGAACTAAATTTAAGGAAAATTTCTGTGGAATAATAAATTGCATTTATTATTATTAAACCAAATTTCTTTCTCCATGAATAAAAATACTCCTAAAGTATAAAGTTAACCCATTATACCATACTGAGCTGATATTACATCCACAAGCACAAAAATCTCAACATTCTTACTTCTCACACAGCATTGTTTCAGACAAATGTAGAATTTTAGCTTTAAAATATTAGAAATATCTCTTGTACCTTCATTTCTAACTTGATGGGTCCTTAGAAATGTAGAAGATTCTTTTAGAAGTCTCTATATTTGATTTAGAAAGTTTTTTTTTCTGGCTCAAGAAAATATATGTTTTGTATAGTATACACTTTGAAAAGTTTTAATTAGTTTCACATACTTATATATTTACACAAGTCACTTGTTTAGCTATGCCCTCAAAGTGTGTGGAAGACTTATCTGAAAGGTGAAGTGATTTATAAACAGAATTTTTTGGTGCTTTAGTGTCAGATCTTTACTTGGACCAAGATGGATAAATTCACTATAAAAATCAAAAGATGATGGGATTTCGGTACCTAAAAATCCAGAAGTAGAAACTAGAATATTTAAAGTAGGGGAACACCTGTCAGCTACAGAAAAGAGCCAAGATTAGTCTTCAGACACCACGAAGTCACAAAAGGAAAACACACAGATTTTACTGAGGCAAAAATAATGTAATTTTAAGTGAATAAAAATAACCTCTTTTTCACTAACTGTTGTTTAGCAGATTTAATTAATTTTTATCTAATATATTTTGTGTACTTTAAAAGATATTTTGAAATCATGTTTTGGAATGTAATAAAAGTTTGGTTACCTTGTAAATTCAAATTTCTCTACACTTGGGCAGTTCCTCATGATTGTTGTTAAGGCCGATGTGGAAATGTGCCAGCTTGTATACAGTCTGTTATTGATATATATTTCAGGCATTCTTATAAAATTTGCATACTTTAGACAAATGAGAAATTTAAAACAATGATTAAGATTAATGATAAAAGCTTTGATTCTTATAATTCCATAGCATCATGTATTTAATAAACTTTGCTTTATTATATTTTATCCACTCAAAAGAAGTTTTAAGTGCTAAATCTTTAGTATCAGAGAGTTTTCATATTGTCACTGTCCTTCTTAAGCTTTAATTCCATTGATCAGTTTCTCTTGAAGAAAAAAATTTCTATCCATTATGACATCCATTATTAATGATTAATCATCTTCCCAAATTGTTGTATTTTACTTTTTTCTATTAAAATGCAGCTGTTGTTAAGTTTCTTAATTTCTGTTTAACTCATATCATTCACACATAGCTCTCTTGCCCATTCACATACAGCTCTCCTGCCCAGGGCCTAACTTTCTTATATATTTTATATGGCTTTCATTTACAAATCACATTTTGGTATTCTTCTCTACAGTGTATACCTAAACTCTGGTTATTTGGTTTCTCAATATTAGGCACTTCTACTACCATTTATATTGTTTTACACCAAACATCTTGTTTTGTTTTTATTTCTTTCAATAGTGACTTGTCATGGTTGTTCTATATTCTAAAGGACCTTGATTATTCACTCTACTTGGTCAATTTTGCATAATTAACCTCGAATTAATAAGTATCATTTTTCTTCACTCTGGCCTCATGTTTATCTCATTTCAACTAAGATAGTATATAGCTTATTATGCAGATTATTAATAATTAATAACAAAATATCATGAATTCTGATGAAAGTTGATTTTGAGGGTGTATGAAAGTCAAAGTATAATAACCACAGTCAATTAGGTGGTATCCATTATATATTAGACACTAAATATTTACGTACATTCTAGAAATGTGCTTTTTGGTGCACATGGTTATATAATTGTTTGAATTTGCCACTTCTTCATTATCTAAGGAATTTACATAATTCCAAAGTATTTCAGAAAGTAAGATATTCATTATTCAAATTTCTATAACCACAAACAACTATTGACTGAATATTTTTTCAGACTTATTTGAAATAGTCTATTGATGGGTGTATTGGCCAAATAATCCTGAAGTAAAGCTTATGTGCCTCTTAAACACAACTCTATGGGCCCAATTTCCAGTTCTTTATTTTAGGCAAAAGTCAATTCAAAAAGTATACTCAAGTATATATTTCAAAAAGTACTACCCAAGTAGATTTTATACAATGTGTTATACATTTAATTTCATATAACATGGGAAACGTAACATCCCAAAGTTATATAAATGCCATTCTAAGTTTTATAACAATGTTTTTCCTCTCCTTCAATCCCTCTCACTTCCCCAGCTCCAGGAAAAGTGGTGAATCTCACAGTCGAAGCCTTTAACTATTCAGCAGTAAGCCTGATTTGGTATTTACCTCGGCAACCAAATGGCAAAATTACCAGCTTCAAGATTAGCGTCAAACATGCCAGAAGTGGGATAGTAGTGAAAGATGTTTCAATCAGAGTAGAGGACATTTTGCCCGGGAAATTGCCAGAATGTATTGTAAGTATCATGGAACATTTTCTATGTCTCAAAAATTTTAGGTAAATTACATCTTGAAGTTTTGGTAAAATTTCCATTTTACCAAAATGATTCTTAGCTATTTGATTACTTATAGTATCATATGATATACAATTGGCTATAGTCAAGGCAGAATAAGAGAAAGGTTTGAGATTTCAGCAGTGAGATGTCAGATCACTTAGGGAGCTCTGGAAAGACTACATGATAGGCATGGCATTTGTGATAGGCCTTGGAGTAAGGATAGGTGGAGATTATGTGGAGGTAGAGGATACTTTATAAGCCCTGAAGTAGGAAATCGTAGGATATCACTGGAAAAAAAGATAATACTTCTGTGTGGCAGGAGAGGAGGGGAGGGGAATAGTCAAGGTTAAGTTTGTGAAAGTAGATTGTTTTTGTTGTGTATATCTTTAGTGAAGAATTTGTTACTACTCTAGTCATAGATGGGAAATCCCTGGAAGTACTGTAATAATGCTTTTTTAAAGTTAATTTTGGTTATCTTTGTGATATTATTGATGAGAAAACAGCCAAAATTACTTTTCTTTTAAATGCTTTAAGTTGTAGAAGTCACAAAATATTTTTTTAATTTGGATATCTAATACACATAAACACATATACACATGTACCCATATACACACAAACACATGTTCTATTAGCTTTGTCTTGAATACTGTTGCAGAAAAAATGATCATAACGGTAAGAAAGTGACGTTGTGTTTGAAATTTCACAATAGGGAAAACATTTCATCTCTTTGGCTCTTGCATTTTTAATATGAATTTTAAAACTTCTTAATAATGATTTTGCTATAGTTATACCTTTACTCAAAGCCACATGAAATCCTACTTATAAGAAAGATTAAGGTGTAAAGAATGCAGTAAATACATTCTGTTCTAAAACTGTGGACAATGATATTGATGGTATAAATCTAGACGGTAAGTGGGTATAATTAAAATCTAGCAGATTTGTCTGTAGCTATAATGGGTAAGTGAATCTGTTAAACTCTTACCCAATCATACACATACACACACAGATTAGGAATAATATTTGTAGTATAAAGAAAAAACGAATACCCTTATCATCGCCATCAAGTGATACCACATTATTTTCCCATTGATGTTTATTTTATTCACTAGGAGAATAATGAATCCTTTTTATGGAGTACAACCAGCCCTTCTCCAACCCTCGGGAGGGTGACGCCTCCATCACGTACCACCTACCCATCGAGCATGTTGCCCGGGAGGAAGATTAGCTCTGTGTGGAAAGAGCCTATCAGTTTTGTAGTGACACATTTGAGACCTTACACAACGTATCTTTTTGAAGTTTCTGCTGTTACAACTGAAGCAGGTTACATTGATAGTACGATTGTCAGAACACCAGAATCAGGTATGGTTTCTTTCTTTCTTTTTATTTTTGGTAGGAAAAGAAGTTAAATTATTCATAGAATAACCTTTCATTTTTTTCATGAAGATATTTTTGTTAAAACCTTCCTTCCCTTTCAATAACTCTTTTTTGCCCTAATAACAGATAATAGGTATCCCTTCTGGAGCATCTTCACTTTCAATACTCTTTTATGATACTAACATAAGCATCTAAAATGAGAAAGGAGATTTGAGAGAAGAGACTGCTGGACTAATAGCCTTGATCCTAAGATCAGCTTTTATCATTCTGTGACCCCAGCAATTTTTCGTAATCATCCTGTCCTTCATCTTCTATAGTCATGTGTAGATGACTTCTCTCACTGATATTGCTATTGCCAGATGTGGAGATAACACCTGCAGTAACAGAAATACCATGCGATTAACATTCAGCATCAGATAAAAACAGTAGTTAAAAAATACCTACCTGTATCCTCTTTGTATTTCAGTTTCCTTTTGTGTAAAATGGAGACAGTAATAGTATCTTCCTTATGGAGATGGTGTTAGTACTAAATGAGTATGATTAGATATTATTATTACTACTAAATTCTAAGAGTACGTATTTCTAGGTATGGTATTTATATATTTAATTATGATAATATGTCAGCGTCCATATATAGACACACACATCTAAACACACTACATAATGCCATACTAAATATATAGTATCAGAAATTCAGTTGGATTGAGGATTTTTAAGGCTACTGGAAATTATTATTTGTAGGGTAGTTTCACTAAAGCATAGTGTTTTTTTCTGATTACATAGGTGTCGTTTAAGTACATGTAAATTTGAAGATTTTTCTTGAATTAAACATCTTTGAATCAGACCATTTCCTCTTCTGTACTCCTTACTTCTTTTCATACAAAAAAAGAAAGAAAGAATTTCATGAAGGTCACACAAAGTGAAATTTGGTAGACAAGAACTTTGTTTTAAAAAATATTTGGAATGTTTCATTTCAATTAAAAGAAAGTTGTTTTTTTAAAATATAGAAACATCTATGAAAAAGACTATTTTAAAATATCATTATTATTTTTATATGTTACCAATGTTACATTCGAATATAGGTTATAAATTTCCTCTCAGAACCAAATACAGATATTGATATAAAAAATAAAATCACTGCCAACAGATTCTGAAGGTTGAGTTATTTCTTTGCCCCTTCTACCTGTGTACACCAGAGGGAGAGCTTTTATCAAGCCAGATGCCCAGGCCTTGTTGAATGCAATACATATAAATGCTTCTAGACAATGTAACTGTACAATGAACTATATAGGAATAAAACACCCTGTGCAATCATATACAGCATTAAATAAAAATAGTAATTGTTGCAAATAAGGAGTTTATCTAATGGTCCACCACTTATTCAAATTCTTCAATTATAGCCTATTTTTTCTTTCTGTAGTTTGAAAAAACAAACACTTTACTGTGTGACCTTTTTTTTTTTTTTGTGGTACGCGGGCCTCTCACTGTCGTGGTCTCTCCTGCTGCGGAGCACAGGCTCTGGACGCGCAGGCTCAGCGGCCACGGCTCATGGGCCCAGCTGCTCTGCGGCATGTGTGACCTTCCCGGACCAGGGCACAAACCTGCGTCCCCTGCATCGGCAGGTGGACTCTCAACCACTGAGCCACCAGGGAAGCCCCTACTGTGTGACCTTTTATTTTTTCTCTGATTTTGTGTATTTAATAAGGTGCTTTTAAATTTTATATATATATCTATTATTTATTCATTATTTTTCTGTAATCATTTTAGTGCCTGAAGGACCACCACAAAACTGTGTAACAGGTAACATTACAGGGAAGTCCTTTTCAGTTTCATGGGACCCACCAACTACAGTTACAGGAAAATTTAGTTACAGAGTTGAATTATATGGACCATCAGGTAAGTCTTAATCAGTTTTGTGTTTACCTTTTGGAGTAAGAATTATATAAAATATGTTACTATGATCAAACTTTTAAAAAGTAACTGTTTTTAAAAGACCCTGTAGTTGAAGCAAACAGTAAAAAAGTAATAAGGCAGTGAGGCTTTTTGAACTTTTTGTTTAAAATCATAAATAAGTATAAGGAGGGTAAAACATTGTCCATGTTCCATATTTCATGATAAGGAGCTGAAAGAACAAAGGATAACCCCTCAAGAAGAGAAGTATTAGAGGAGATACATGTCTTCACATATTTGAACAGGAGGACCTTGACTTACTCTGATTGCAAATATATGAAGAACAATGGGCTTCGGTTATATTAAATCAGATTTCTGCTTAGAAGAAAGAAACTATTTCTAATAATTGGCTCTCTAAAAGTAATATGGGCAACTTCGTAATGTAGCAAGTTCACCATCTTTCTGAGCAAGGAGGAGCTGGACATCTACTTGTTAACTATTTTAAGGGGTTCAAAAACTATATTAGTAGAAGTTGATTAAACTCTACAATTCTTTCATAATCTGCATTCTATGGTTCTATGAAATAAGTTTATTTCAGATAGTAATGAAATAACATAAACTCACATATCATCATTTATTTGGAAGAGTGGAAAAATCGACAAATGTCCAAATTATTCATTTGGGAACTTCTAGGAATCTATCATGAAACACATGAGTAAACTTTATTTCTCATCCCTGAGTACCTTATGCTCCTAAAATTCTGAAATATTTGCAGGCCTAAAGATATGGTAGTCTGTTTTTCCCCCTCCCTCCTCAGTACATAGACACACATGGATACCCAGACATAGCTTTTCTATCAGTACTATTTTACAAAATTTTGACAAAGTACTCTTATATCTGTGAGGCTGGTAAGTCAAGAGAATGTATTTAGTAACTATTGAATTTAGCAAACTGGAAGTCATTAGCGATCTTATCAAGAGCAGTTATGATGGAGTATGTGGGGTAAATGCCTGCTTGGAGTAGACTGAAGAGAGAATGGGAGAAGAGAATTGGAACAGTGGGTAATGGACAGCTCTTGAGTTCTGCTGCAAAGTGAAGCAGTGAATGGAAATGGGTAGTGGGGGTGAGGGGTAAGCAGCATCGACAGGTTTTCTTTTCAGAGGGAACAAGCAAAGCATGTTTGTTTGCTGATGGGAATAAATTTAAAAAGGGATATGTTGATGATATAAGAAAGGCAGGAATTATTGGAAAGATATCTTTGTGTAGGCAGAAAATGGGATCTTTTGCTCAAATGTAGGGATTAGTTTGAAGAAGAATCCAGACGGTTTATCCATTGTAACAGGTTATAAGGCAGAGTCTGTGGGTGCAGATGCTGTACATAGGTAGTTGCGTTGGTGGGAGTATGTGGGACATGTCTTCTGAATGATTAATTTTTCCAACTAATCAACTGGGAAGAAAAAGTGTAAATATTCACCTAGAAGAGTAGAGAGTGACTGTACTACTGAAGTTAGGTAAGGTGCTGAGTACCATTTAGGGCTCATTTGAAGTGTGGTAATGAATAAAGTGATATCAGTCAGAGTGGATTTGTGTTTTTCTCCAGTTCCCTTCAACGAGAGGGCTTATGTAAGGCAGTGATTATTACTGACAATGGATAAAGAGTAGACATCAAGTGGTGAGGAACCAAACAAAATAAAGTAGGTGGTAAGATCAATGGATTGGAGGTCCCAAAGAATTGTTGGTTCTGGCTTCTAGAGTAGTGATCAGGAGACAGGAAGTGTGGTCAGAGACAGCTGCGTGAAATTGAGATAATTTAGGATTTGCAGTTATTGGTAATAGCCATGTCTATTGTGACTGTGAGGGAGTGACTGAGATCAGGTGGAGGACTAGATTATTTAAGGAGAGCTTGAAGTAGTTTAAGGATGATCTCTAAGGATATTGAAATCACCACAAATTAAGATGGTAGCATTGAAGAAAATGCCATTGAAGCAGGAGCTAAACCATCCAGAATGAGAGTGAGTGACCCTGGGGTCCACAGATCACTACAACAATGAGAGTCAGTGGATGTCACCGATGGCATGAGAGCTGAAGCTGTGGGCTTTTCTAAGGAGGAGCTAGAATTGTCTAAGAGCAAAGAGGAGCAAGGAGAACACATACCACACCTGACCGCCTAGTCGCTTGAGGGCTGCGGGGAAAAATCAGTCACCACCATTCAGGGTGGCTGTAGGGAACAGAAGCAGTGGTCTCAGGGGAGAGCTAGGTTTCAGTTAGAGCAAGAAGGGGAAAAAACGATTCAGAGATAAAGTTGAGGATTTAAGGAATTTTGATGATGGCCCAGTTAAGAAATTTTGCTCAGAAGCTAAGCTACAGAAATTTTCTATACATATCTTTTTATAGAAGATAGTGAGAATATTTAGCATTTTAATTGAATGAATTTAAGTATCAAGCACTGTCACTGTTTTTATATTGGTAAAACCTAATGTGTTCATTTTAACTATGTCAAAAAATAACACTATGGTTCAATAGGGCTTTATATAAAATTAATTTTAAATACTGCAAGATTTGTTTTTCCATTTTAAATAAATTGACACCAGTGTGACACTAAGCTAAATGTTTAAGATATATTCACTTTTAAAATTGTAATAGTGAATGTTAGTGCATAGGTTAGCACTTTAATTGCTCTATACTTAAATGTAAGAATGATTACATGCTTGAAGAGTAAATAATCCACAATTATCTTTTGCTTTTTGCAGGTCAGATTTTGGATAATAGCACAAAAGACCTTAAGTTTGTATTCACTAATCTAACACCATTTACAAAGTATGACGTGTATGTTGCGGCTGAAACCAGTGCAGGGATTGGACCCAAGTCAAGTATTTTGGTATTCACTCCTCCAGAAGGTGAGAATTTTATTGCATCGGTTAAACATTGTATTAGAAGCTATTTGATTGATATTTACCTAATTCATGTTATTTCCTTATCAGATTACTACCTAGTGCATTCTGAACATGTGTTCCTTAGAACACTAAACCCATAGCATGCTTCATAGTAAGAGGGACCAAAGATCAACATTACATGCAGTATCAGCCTGCATAATTCACAATGAATAGTACTGGCAAAATCTCAAGAATACTTAAACAAATGAACACATTTAACATGGTTTAAACCCCATTATTTAATGTTGACTCTATCTTCCCACAAAATAACGTTCAGAGAAATCCATGTATCCCACAATGCCTATAACAAAGTATATTTATAATCAAAAGGATATTCTAAGGAAGTGAGGATTTCTGGAAGGTGCATAATATAAATTTACCAGAATATACTGAAATTATTTTTAAAAGTTTCTCCTGAAGAAATTTTTAATTTGTATATATTAAACGTCACAGTCTAAGGCGAACTGTAGTGTTTAAAAAAACGTTACCATGCCATTTCACAACCTGTTTTCTGGGCCCACACCAAGCTTGCTCAATGCCTTCATTTCTATTTAGAGATTGTAATTATTTAGGAGAATACAATAATTTTTTTACAGTCACACTAACACTTGAAAAAGTTTTCAGTTTTTGTGTGATAGCTAACATACAGTAACTTGTGAATTAAGTACACAGTGCACACATGTACACACACACACACACACACACACACACACACACACCCGAGGCTGGGCATACCTTCATCAAATAAATCATTCAAGTGTTTCACCATGAGAGGGCAGCAACTGTTAGGGAATTTTGTACTTCTCCCCCATTTCAAAGAACAACCCTTGATAATGTTTTGCTATTGAAAGAACGTAAAAATTATGTTACATCGATTTCAAATGAAAATTCTAATGTGTATACGGTTTCAATACACAGGTTAAAAAAGAGACGCACACTCATTAACAAAATGTTCTCATTTTTTCATATCAAAACTCTTTTCATTGTATTTCTATCAGAAGAGTCTTAGCATTGTATGTCTTCTCCATCAGACCTGAAATTTCTCCCACCTCCACCTAAACCTGCTCTTAAGCATTTTCAAGAAATCTATACAGATTTATGGATGGCTGTCAAACACCACAGAGCAATCTGGCCTTCGTCATACTTAGAGCCCTTGAATTTGGTCTTTTCTCAACCAACCCAACTGACCAATTTCTATTCTCATGTTATGCAATTAAATAAATTCAGTCTTCTTTCAAGCCAAGCTGATTTTGGTGCTCCTAAACTGAATCCACAATTTAAGATTTTTGTTTTATTGTCATCATCCTTGGCCTACAGCATCTGACCAAAATAGGGAAATAGATAATACATTGCCACATACAGTGCCATTTTGTTTGTTTGGGATATCGTTTAAGCATTTATTTCCCTTTCTTTATATCTGTACTTTTTATTGACAAAATAATAAGTAGAATTTTAAGGACATTGTTCAACATATTTCACATGGGTTATTTTTCACACCAAGTTATTTTGAATATCTGACTCTACTTGCCCTGTGTAATGAGCAGTGTATCCTAAGTTTTATCCTACTGCCTCCTGAACTGCTCACCATGTAGACCACATCCAGGTGGCTTCCAGGAGAACCCACTGGCAACAGGTGGGTTTCTCTAAGGGCAGGTGTGGCACAGTTCTTACCTCTGCATGCCTGCTTCTCCATGGAGTTCTCAGGGAGTTTCAGTGGAATGCTGGGGCAAATGCAGTGAATGTAGACTCTGACGTCAAACACTAATTAATCCTGGTCCTACTAATTAAAACTTTGCCATAAAGGAATCTTTAGACTATATGAGAACAATCTAATAATTCATTAGAACTATATACTTTCAGGTAAAATTTATACCTTAGTTTTAGATTATTCTTTTTATTCATTAATACAACAGGGTTCTTTGTATTCTAATTAAAGTTACTGAATTTATTTTTTTCTCCATATTTAAAAGTAGTCATAGTCTATTTAAAAAATTAATTAGGACCAGCTTTTAAATTAATATATTTAAAAATAACTAGGGTTCTAACAAATCTCCAGATATTCATAGAAAAATATTGAATTGATTTCTTATAGAAAATATATGCTATCACATTTTAATGGGGCTGATTTCTCTAATACTGAGAATCATATGGTCCATGGTCTACTTTGACTATCAAAGAAAATCAACATGATGTTGTTAAAGCAGTTATCCTATGTATTTCATAATGTTTCTACATAGCCGTTAATATTTTACTGAGCAGATTTCTACATAGGCATGAAGAAGAGATGGTTTTGGAAAAAAATGATGATTTAATAATCTCTAATGTTATAAAACATCATAGTTGCCTATTCCAAAATGAGGTAATCTGCTGAATATAACGTAGGCAACAGAATTTTCTTATTATTTGTATCGGGATTAAAGAAACTTAAGTAAATTTTGTTGCTTCAATATCCCCTAAAACTTCTCTGCCACTAGTGTCAAATATCTTTTAAGGAGGTTAACATCATTCCTTAAAAGCAAACAAAGTATTGAAATCCATATTTACTCCCCCATACATAGATATTGGAAGTGAAGACATTTGTCCTTAGTAGTTTCAATTTGCTACTTTCTGCCAATAGTAGCAACATCTTTGTAGGGAGATCACTGAGAAACTCTGAACTTTGTGTTTTTCAGGATTCTCCGTGACTTTTATTTTTCAGTAGATTTTTGCAAAATTCACTTCTAATGGAAGTTTAATTTGCTAGATAATGGCAGACTTATTTTAATGTATTATCTCTACCCCAATGCCGGTCATCTCCATTTCATTTTTTTCTAAGAATTTTTCACTTGCAAACTCCAAATCATTTGGAATATATTTTTACCAATCATATGTGTACTCTGTTTCCCATTTCTTAGTAAAATTTATAGGTGTATTGACTTGAGAATGATTCTTAGGTCATCCCCATGGACAACACTTTTATAATTGATGCTGAACCATGAATAATTGCTTTGTGTGTTTGATTTTCTTTAGTTAATTTGGTATCAATATTAAAGAAGTTTGATCTAATCCACACTTCTCTGGTTTCCCCATAAGAATTTGTGGTGTAACGTGTCAAGTGTCTTTCTAAAGACAAGATACAATGCTGTCTACTCCATTTCCTTTATCCCCTAAGCTTTTTCTTCTTTCATGAAAAAAAGAGACAGCCTTAGAATCATTCTTACTCAAGTTTGGGGTACATTTTTAGGGTAACATAGAACCACTTAAAGTTGGGTTGTAACTTTAGGCATTAGTGTCATGGGGCAATACTTACTAAGTTATATTGAAAAGTATAAATCAAAAGATAGAGAAACAGTATCTGCTACTATTTTTAGGTTTGGCTAACAGAATAAGAGACAGTACATTTTAAATATACTGCCGTACTGGGTAATGTTTGGGATCCTACTACATTATTATGTTATATCACATGGGACTGACCATTTCACTTATTTTATAGTAGGCAGGGTTTAGTTATCTGATTAATCTGATCAATGTACTTATTAAACTGGCTTTTTCAGCTAAGATTCTACATGTGTTCAAATTAGATGGAGAAGTGCCAGGTCTCTTCTTTGATTTAGGTTATGCAATACTGAGAGTTTGTCTACATAGCGACCCCAAAATAAAATGTCAAAGCAAGGTGGAATTGGAGTTTTGCTATTTAAATAGCTGTGTTGTTCTCACACTACATGGTTAATTAGAAAGGTCCTCTACTCTTGAAAAATGTATATTGGCATATATGATGATAGAAACATAAGCTTTAGGAACAGTGTATGTTAATGAAATAAAACGTGTAAGAGGTGACCTATGCAAAGGATTTTATCTGTTTCATTCCTTCCTCTATCCTCAAGCACCTAGAACAGTGACTGTATGATGAGTCCTCAGTCTGTTGAATGATGAATGAATCAATCAGTGATTGTAGGGTTCTAGCCTAGAACTCTTCCTCAGTCTTTCAAAGGTCAAACTATTTTTCCTTCAGATTTGAACACCTTTGGGGAAATCAGTCTAAAGAGTTATCCTTCTATATAGAGATATACCAAAATGTTTTTAGAAAAGGAGATGCAAATAATTGGCAAATTATAGGTGTACCCATGTTATGTTTATTTCAGTTTTGAGCACAGGTTTTACCCATACTGGACACTGGAATTTTTTTTTTTTTTTCTGGTACGCGGGCCTCTCACTGTTGTGGCCTCTCCCGTTGCGGAGCACAGGCTCCGGCCGCGCAGGCTCAGCGGCCATGGCTCACGGGCCCAGCCGCTCCGCGGCATGTGGGATCTTCGCGGACCGGGGCACGAACCCGTGTCCCTTGCATCGGCAGGCGGCCTCTTAACCACTGCGCCACCAGGGAAGCCCATGGACACTGGAAATTTGACTGCAGTAATCAGATATGCTCTTAGTCCAGAATTTATCCATCTAGCCATTAACTAGTCAACAAACATTTAGAAATATTTACATTGTTATAATCTCCAGGGAGATTTTTTTACTGATTACTTCATAGAGACAAAGAAAAAAAAAAAACAACTCTTAATCTACTGGATAAAATACTACGTGGTTACAGGAGCTTACTACATGGTTAACTTAAGCATAATTAGGTTCATTAATTATAATAATATTTATGGGAGTTGTGACATTAATTTTCAATTCCTTTTTGTTATCTTAAAGGAGAACAGAGTCATTCTTCATTTGTATTATACCCCCAATATGTCTTTCTTCTAACTGGAATTTGGTAAACCTGTACTACTGTGAAATAGCTTAGGGAAATAGGGAAATGAGGGAAATGAATTTAATGTGTGACCACGTCCTAATCATAAAGGACAATATTTTTACATCTCATTTTCTCTTTCTTGAACCAACGTATTATAAAGTCTTTTGAATTTGTTCCTAACTTTGTATAGTGATAGGAAAGTTTTAATCACACGGATTTTATAGATAGGGAAACTAAAGGTGGAGGGGTGAATTGGTTATTTATAATCACACAACTATAGACAGAAAGTGGACAAGTGCCCAGAGCAGGTTTACTCGTGGTTCATTACTCCTGTGGCCCTGGGAGGTTTCCTAGAGGTTGCTCTTGGTGACATACATAGATACATACATATATACATTCATTCATTCATTCATTTATTTAGTGATTTTATACTTTTATACATTACAAAATTATTGTCACTTGATGACTTTCTTACTAGAATTTAAGTACTTCTTGCTTTATCTTAAACCAATTGTCAGTTTTTCTCTCTTTTTTCTTTACTGTTGCAAAGAGTGAGGGCATCTGAAATTTGAGATTCACATAATTAATTTGTAAAATCAGCAGGAAAATATCAATCAACTCTTCAAACAATTTAATGAATTAAAATTTGCCTAATTGATTTTTACCAACTACATGTAATTTCATTCACGGTATTCTGGATATTATTTTTTGGTATGTTGTAATTTTTGTAAAGTCTTCAGGATTTCTACTGGGCATTCATCAGTCATAAACAACTTTCCCTGGGAAGTTGTTTTTATTAATTTGTTTTGAACAAATGTTGTGACATTTTGATTTGGGAAAATTATTCCATGTTATTCTGTTTCTTGTGTACACTTTTTGAGAACAACGTGTAGAAATTTAAATATCTGTATATTTTAAACGATCAGATACAAATGTAATTATTAATAAATTAGTAAATTGTTTTAGTCTGTTTTCTAATAGAATTGCCTATATATCTTCAATCGTGAGCTAAGAATCAAGGGAATTTTTAAAAATTTGAGAATGTATTTTTAAATTTCCCTTTTCTTATTCTCTTTTTTTAGTTCCGGGTACAGTATTTGATTTGCAAGTTGCAGAAGTAGAAGCCACAGAAATAAGCATTACTTGGAAGAAACCACGACAACCAAATGGAATCATTAACCAATATCGAGTGAAAGTATTAGTTTCTGAGACAGGAGTAATATTGGAGAATACTTTGCTCACAGGAAAAGATGAGGTATTGCACTTTAATTTCTTATCTTGGGGAGCCCTTTCTACTTGGTTTTGGCCCTGATAACTTGGAAGATTTGCCAACATGCAAACATAAAATATTTGACGAGCTTCAAAGTACAAAATGAAGTAAATTTAGGCTATGTCGATAATCTAGCTTATCATATTTCATTTTAGGACATATATTATTAGTTAAGTGCTATTATGTTTTTTCAGCAATGAAAAATGTTAATTGAGGAATTAAGCAGGACTAAAGGTACTTCCATAAGTGAATATTATTATGGTGATTAAGTTAATGAATTGTTTGGAAACTCCTGTTATGATTTAAGTACTCCTTCTAAGGCTGTGCTTGTAATTTGGAATAGTTGCCAAAGAAAGGCACAGTAATTTTAGTAGCCGTTGTTGACAAATGATTTGACCTACTTAGGAAGCCAGATTTCTCAAAGCTGCCTCATTTAAAAACAAACGAACAATATACATTTGATTAAAGAAATCAAATAAATAAAAGAGATGAAATCGTTTCATAGATATAAAGTAAGAGGACAATGTTTGCTTCTGTTCACATCGGGAGTCTTTTTCCCCCTTTGTTTCTGTTAGGAAGCAGTTGATTTTCCTTCACTGTCTTCATTCACTTCATCCAGCCAGCTGTTCACCTGTGGGTTCCCTCTAAAACTGCAGACTAGTTGTATCCAGATATTGGTGGCTCCTGGGGCTCACAAAAATTAAATATACTTGGGACCAGTGAGTGTAGCAATCTCTGTACCTTAGAGGTACTACCTGATCGTTATTCAGTAATTAGGTTCCACTCCTTTGGTCCAGAATCACTGTTTTTTCCTATCTCCACATATATTATCTATTCTATTTCTAGTCCCAGCTCTCCTCCATTTCTGACACCTACCTGAAAGTTGACCTCACTATGTGCTTAATGCATTCTGGCCACCCAGGACTTATTACTCCAAGTCGTTTGACATCTCTGGCCCAGGGTTAAATTTTAATCCAATGTTGACTCCATTCCTCTGTGCAAAAATGTTGAGTTATGATTTCTCTGATACTTTAGTTGACAGTTCAGGCAAAGGGCAAAAGCTTAATCCTCTGCTCCTGCTGAGAAGGCCTTAAATTAGATACTTCACTATTTTAGGACTGGGTGACAGGTCTCTCACTTGTAATGACATCTACTGAATGGCAAGCCACACCTCTTTTTCTCTTGAAAGTAAGAGATTCTGGAACGACTTCTTTGTTATTCTGCCTATATCTATATGATCTGCGGTCTGTGTGACATAGTAGAGAGAACATGAGCTTTGGTACTGTACAGATCTGGGCTTATATCCTAATTTGGTCACTTACTGGGCTGTACAGCAGAAAGGTTAAGTGCATGGACCTAGGAGGAAATATGCTTAGGTTTAAAACTTGGTTTTGCCCGTAGTGATGGTTTAACCTTGAGAAAGTAGGCTTGACCTCTCTGAACTTCAGTTTCCTCTTCTCTAAGATAGGGACTCTAAGAGTCCCTATAACACAGGATTGTTAATGAAGGTTTAGTGGATTAATGTGTGTAAAGAGCTTAGAACTATACCTGGCATATGGTAAGTTTGGTGCTAAGTAATTGTGACCTGTTCTGATTATTAATCATGGCACTGGACCTTTCACCCTCATTGGGACTCAATATTAGTTTCCTTAGGTCTCAATAAAAGGAGACATTATACTTCTCTTTATTTCTGTGATTGTATCTTTCTTCATTAGATCAGGCGCTTTATTGATATTTCTGCTTCCCCATGTGATTGGTGTTTGGGTTCACCTTTCAAGAGGTTGATGTGGGGAGGCATATGGCAGAGGCTCTAAATCCAAATGAACCAGGGTCCTAGACCGGGCTCTGCCCTTTTCTAGATCTATGACCTTGGTCGAGTCAACTTTTGGAGACTTGCTGCCCTTACTTTTAAAGCAGAGCTTATATACCCACCTTATATGATGAGGAATAAAGGAGATAACAGATAAAACCTCTGGCTTAGTGTATTCATTTATTATCCTCTTCCTTGACCTTGATGTAGGATAAGGACTCTTCTATTCAGTCTTCAGCTTCTCAGAGTATAGCCTCCACACCCTGTCTCAAGAATTGTTTAAATCCTTGAAATCTTGTTAGAAGTCACCAGTGGCCTCCTAAGTGTCAGATAAGGTGGTAATACAGTTTTAGCCGTCCTCATCTTCCCTGTCTCCTCCAAAATCCATTTGTTTGCCTCCTACTCTCCAGCTTTTGATACAACCATTTTCTCCCTAATACTTGCTCCACTTTCATACACTGTGACTATGTGAAAATTTTGGCC
Source organism: Neophocaena asiaeorientalis asiaeorientalis (assembly GCF_003031525.2). Lineage (NCBI taxonomy): Eukaryota > Metazoa > Chordata > Mammalia > Artiodactyla > Phocoenidae > Neophocaena > Neophocaena asiaeorientalis. The sequence continues at coordinate 4,203,650 of NW_020185339.1, read as the reverse complement.
TTGTGCAATGAAAAATGAATAAAATAAAAAAGCTAGCTCTTTTACAATTTTCTAACTTCTTCATTATAAGGATATTGCAGAGAGTTCTGTTTTCAGCCATGTCATTACACTTTTTTTTTGATAACCGCACAGTTTCAATCACTGCTTCCTATTTTCATGACTCTTTTGCCTTGTTTTCCATGATGATTTTTCTCTCTGACACTCTGCATCCCTAATTCAAATCATTTGTGGTGAAGTTCTGCCAGGGCTCATCACATTTGAACTCATAAAACAGAACAAAACAAAACAAGCATCCTTTGGGGGATAACAGGACTTGGTTCTTGATTGAAAGGAGGAGATGAAGTTGGAATGAAGAAGAGGTACTAGACAGAGGTTCTGGGACAGTGATGGGGGCATATAAAGTTTCCCACAGGACACAAGAAGAAAGTCTGTAAAGGCAATTAATAGTTTTAGTGGTCAAGAACAAGGCCTGGAGAGAGGCTGACTTGAAACCCAGGTACTAAATAACAGGCTTAGAATTCCTAACCCCTTGGACTGGGCACACCACAGATCTCTGATCTGAAGGTCATTGTCTAAGCATTTGGAAGGCTTTCATGGTAGTTTTACATGCCTGATGTCTCTCTTTTTGGCACCATTATCCTCTCTTCATGAGGGCGTGAAACCTTGGAATTACCTCTGACTTTGGTTATACTTAGCATTTAATAGCCACTCAGTGTTAAGGCCAGTTATTTCTGCCTCCACAGTGTGACCTTCATACCTCTATATTCCATTCCTGTGTCCCCACCCCAGCTCAGGATTGAATAGTCTCTTGCCTGGACTATTTTTGTTAGCTTACTACGTTAGTTTTCCATTGTTGTATAACAATTTGCCACAAGCTTAAAACAACTCACATTTATCATCTCACAGTTTCTGTGGGTCAGGAATCCAGACAGCTTAGATGGGTTCCCTACTTAGGGTCTCATACAGCTGCAGTTAAGTGGCTTACTGTCCTGTGTTCTCATCTGGAGCCTTGACTAGGGAAGAATCTACTTCTAGGCTCATGTAGAATTTTGGCATATTTCGTTTCCTTTTGATTGTAGAACTGAGGGCCTTGGATTCTTTCTGGCCCTTTGACTAGAGACTACCCTTAGCTCTAGCTCATAGGGATCCCCCACATTTTCTTGCTACAAAACTTTCCCAGCGTGGCCATTTACCTCATCAAGCCAGCGGGGAGAGTCTGTATAATATAACTGTGAGAGTGACATCACATCATCATTGGTTAGATGCAAACCACAGTTCCCACCCAAGAGGAAGGGATTATACAAAAGCATGAACAACAGGAGGTAGGGATAGTGGAGGGATCACGAGAGAGGCCATCCACTGTAGTCTCTCCACTGTTTTGTGTTTCACGCGTCTATGAGAATAACCCTTCCAGATATAAGTATATTACTTAAACTAAAAAAGTAACTAAATAAAAAATGAGAATGGCCTGGGAATGGGAATATGCATCTAGTTAAGTAATCTAGCTTTCCTGTCGTAGCAGAAAGTCAGTTGATGCTGTCTAAAGTAAGTGAGCCTTAACAGAACAGTATAAGCATGCTATCTAGTAATTTTAGAAATAACGCCATAAGAACTGAAAACAGAAATGATTAAAGGTGTTGCTTCCAACAAATATACAAATATTGAATCATTATGTTGTACACTTGAAAGTAATATATATATGTCAGTATATCTCAATTAAAATAAGCAAACGATTTCAAAATCTCAAACAAATGTTGCTTCTGGAGTATAAGACTTGCAACTGGAAAAGTAGGGACAAGGAAGTATTTCCATTGTAAATCCTTCATCACCTCTTGCATTTTTAGCCATGTGCATATATCATGATGATGACACTTTTTAAAATATAATCACCCTATGCTAGGCTTGACCTGATCTCATCATCCTTATTGAAATTTTTTCCAGTGACCTCTCATGAGTTGTTTGTTTCTTAATAAACAGAGGTTATTTAAGCATTCTGAAATACATATAAGATTTTACTCTCGATATTTAAAAACATATTTGAAGAAATACATTAGAAAATTTAATCTCAGCGTTTGAGGACTGTTATTTCAACTTCCAAGCTTATATATGAATGTCATCTATAACATGCCTAATAAATGATTGGGAATCCAGCCTCTGCTAAAATATTTGATCAACTCTGACAATAGGGAATCAACTACTACAAAAGCAGCTCCTGTTCTTTAAGCCTTAAACCATGCTTCCTTATGGTCTCACAGACATGCGTTTATTAGGTAACTATAAAGTTCTAGGCACTGTAATAGGTTCAGAATATACATAGATAAATAAGAAACTACCCTGTTCTTTAACTGTTTTGGACTGAAATATTCGTCCTCTAATGTTTACTAGTTTGTCCCATCTCTCCTCTATAGACCCACACAGTAGCTTATAATGACTTTGAGTTTGGGATTTGCAACCAGGAAAATGTGTTCCAACCCCACCTCTGCTATGACTAGCTTTGTGAACTTGAACGGATGACTGTAAAATGGAGATAATAATATCTTCCCCTTTCGGTTATAATGAAGTGATATCACATGGGAAAAAGTATTTAGCACCGTACTTTATACACAGTAGCTTTAAATGTTAGTCTCTGCAGTAGTAATAACAGTGCACAGTGATTTAACTTTTTATCATTTGAAGATAATGGTCATGGCTTCCCTAAGGCTTAACATCCTCAGGTTCTCATCAGTCATGGTTTCCAGGTCCTTCATATTATTGATAACTCTTCTGTGAATATTTTCCAATTTGTCAATGAGCCTCTTTCTCAGCTGAACACAATATTCTATATGTAGTTTGACTAGAGCCAAATTGAGCAGAATTATTTTCTCCTTTTGTGTAAACTTTCTACTTCTGTCAATGCAAAGAATAAAACTAATTTCTTTGGGAGACTCATTCTGCTGAGACAGAAGTTAGAAAACCCCTAAACTCATCTCTCCATGGATTGCTCTCTAGCTGAGTTTCACACTAAAATCTCATCCTGTACTTGTTATTCTAATCGAACCCTGGGACATTTTATCCCCAAAGACACTGCTTTGCTATGTAGTGTTACAGATTTCTGAGATTTGTATAGATACATCCTTTCATCCAACCTATTTCTCAGGTATATCAGTGCTTGTCAGTGATGAGCATGAGAAGAAAGCCAGCTAAATGCTTGGACAGTTGCTTCAGATTGAGGCTGAGGACAGGACTTGAAGGTAGTTAAGGAATGCTTGAGACAAGTTTACTTCATTGATTATTAGGAACATAAATAGAATCAAGTCTTAAGGATTTATCACCCAAATAATGTGCAGAATGATATAGTATCCATTAGAGGTTTCCAAACATATGCTAATTGTAAACTTCTTTTTACCACTGGTTGATAATAGCACAAGTCATGTTATAGTTTATAATAAAATAGAGAAGCATTTCTTAAGAATAAGTCAACATTTTCATTAATTCAATTGAGCAGACTTCTAGTGAGTGGAAGTTGATAGATGTACTAGAGTTTTTTTCTTTTCTTTTTTAAAATCACATTAGTTATAATGAAGACTGTTACATGTAGAATCAGGTTGGTTTATTCAGGTGAATTAGGAACTTAACTCTGAAGACTTCTAATTCTTTCACGTAAATTCTGAAGATTCCTAAGTAGCATCTGAGAAGCTTTTCATGTTGATGAATTGTGACATTGCCTAACCCAGTTGTCCTCAACCAGGGGCATGTTTGCTCTCCAGGAGACATTTGGCAATCTCTGAAGACAGCTTTCACTGTCACTACTGGGAAGATGCTTCTAGTGGGTAGGGACCAGGGATGCTGCTATACTTCCTACAATGCCCTGGACAGCTCCCTATAACAAAAAATTATTTAACACAGAATGTTATTACTGCTGAGGTTGAGAATGCTGGACTAACTCAATGAGTCCAAGCTTTCGGGAGTTGTGATGGGCCTTTATTCCCTTCTATATCCCTCATTTCCACTCCTACTTCTCAGCCCCTTCTCATTACCCTCTTAAGTTCTGGTTCTTTCCCATCATTTTTGCTCTTAAAATTCTTTCTTTTTCATCCTTTGAAAAACCTAATACTTAATACCTTTTTAGAGAGGCAAAGTGTGGGAAATATTCAGAACACGGCACACTTGGTGATAATTAGTAACATTCTGGGTTTTTACAAAACCAATGTTCAAATCATTTGTAGTTAGGGAGGGTCTTTCCAATGAATTTGGGAAAATTCAGATAGAATTAACTCAGGTCAGCTCTTAGGCTGGAACAGCAGTTTGTCAACAGAGATGCTTAACTTAGTTAATTGATAGGATACGATGGTTTAACTCTCAAAAGCTTATCTGACATTGGTATAAAATATGAGAGATTTAATGCAAAATCATAGTTCAGAGGAAATTCTTTGTATTACCCCATCGTACCCTTTATAAAGTGCTTTGTACCCTGGATTCTCAAAGGGTGGCTGATTGATAGTGGAAACAGCTGTGTGGTTCAGGCATAAACTATTGACTGGACTACCAGAGCATCTCTGAATTATGTGTTTGTGATTCATGCCTTCTCTGATTTCCCAGTGGAGACAGAGCTGAAGTGTGCCTTGAAAGATGGAAGAACTTTAGTTTGTTCCATATAGGGTTCCTTATCCAGAGTGCCTTATCACAATATTCTTAGAGTAAATCTTATTGGTATCTCCCTATTTTTTATCACAATACTTTTCTGGCTAAAGATGTAACAAGATTTAGATAATTTTATTTTATAAATATCATTTGGAGAACTAGAGATATCCTTGCATCTTTTCTCCATTTTTTTATTTTTCAGAAAAGTTAATATTTAAATGAGCTGTCTTTGTAGCTAGTTAAATAAGGAAACTGCCTTAAAATTTCTTGCCTTCCCGATATTTTTCCTGAGTATCTACTACTTTTTTAACGATACTAAGTGCTTTATGTTAATAAGGAATTAAAAGCCTGTTTTTGGCTCTCGGAGTAAACACAATCCCAAAACATGTAAGATAATTAAAACACAGGTGTACCAAAATTTTATAAATAAATAAAACCTATACTATGAATTAATTACAAATTCTGAGGGTATAAGAGCAGGGAATTGAGAAGGAATAGAATAATTTTCTTTTTTAAAAAAAGGGTTTGGAGTGAGTTTTGAAACTGAACTTGAAAAGGAATTGACAAAAAGAGAGTAGTTCTTGCAACAGTTTCTTTTTTTCCCAAAACGATTTCATTTTGGAAAATTTTGAACTGGTATAAATGGAGAAAAAAAGAGTATTATAAAATGTGTCCCCATTAACCCATCACCTGGACTCAGTAATGATCAGCATGCTGCCATTCTTGCCCCAGCTGTCTCTCGTTGTTGTTGCTGTTGATGCCGGCTATTTCGAAATAAATTCCAGACTTCATATCTTTTTGCTCTTACGTGCCTAAGTATGGATTCCTACAAGACATGGACATTTTAATTTATTCGATAATTCCATTACCACAATTGACACAATTACTGATATTGTCTTGGTACCATCTGAAACGTAGACCACATTCAGATTTTCTCATTCTCTTTCCATCTGTTATGTGGGAAAGAAAGGAGAGAGTCCTCTTGTTGTCCCAACATAAAACTCTACTGTGTATATCTGTAATCTGCTCCTGATACTTTGTTTTCATTATTTGCCCCTTCGGTCAACTCGACACTTGTGAGATACGTTATGGCATCTAGGAACAATCACAGTTACCCAAAATATTCCTTAAATCCAGAGCCTTGGAGAGGTCTGCCTTGAACTCTGAAAATTATTGCTATGTAATTTTGTTCATGTCTGTAACTTCTCTCGATGATAGATTAAACTATTATTAGTGATACGTATCTACCAGGCATGCAGGCTGCTCACACCTCGTATACAAAAGAGGACATATAGATGGCAAAGCAAAACACATATTAATGAAGCAGTAAGCCTAGAACACTTATTTTTGGGGGGTGAGCAGTTAAAATATTTTAGTCCTGAAAGCTTTGCATGAGGATGTCTAATTTTACCATAAGGAAGCTAACTTAAGTCAGAAAGGAATTATCTCCTTTTCCCCACAATACAGTATTGGTCTCTTAAGATATGGAATTGATCACAATCGGTACAGTGATGCAGGATTTTAGTAGCTTCAGAGTGAAATCTTGGAATGTGAAAGAGACAGCAGTCATGGAAATAATATTATTTTTTAAAAAACCGTGATTCCAGAATTACTAGTTTTTGAAACTAGTCCTTGAATGAAGCCATTATTAACATAACTGTCACGAGCAGTCTTTGTAAATATCTGTTTTCAATTGCAGTATATAAAAGGCCCCATGGCTCCAGAAACTGTGAACATAGTAGAGTCAATGGCAGGATTATTTGAGGGTTCAGCAGAGATGTCTTCTGACCTGTACTCGATTGCTTCAGTTATGTATAGCAGTCATCCACATCATAACTTTCCTGTGAGGAGTAGAGCTGAAGACCAGCCTTCAGCAGTTGGTAGGTACATTTCTTTTGTTGTTGTTCTGTGAAATGTATTTAAACCACCAGTACTAGCTAGCACAGATATGAACCTTAGCTGGGAGTTCAACCCAATTATTAATGGTCCATGGGCTGGAGTCAGATTTTTTCTTCTTTAACTGTCGGATAACCTCATACAGCAAATGGAAATGCCACACAGGCAGGAGCTGGCCCCTCCTAACCCATCTGACCTTCCTTGGAGAGAAAGTAGCACCCTAGAGTCTCTAGCCAAGCTGCATAGACAATCAGTTATTACAGTTGCCAAAGCAGGTGTGATGGGAAGGGATTAACATATCTTCAAATCATTTACAGGCCTCACACTCTGCAGTTTTTGACTAATAGGTTTTCAAATGTCACTGAAGGTAAATAGGTCAGAAAGTTACAACTCTAGTGCATGGGGTGATAAACAGGTGTAGGTGACCCCAATGATGTGGTGATGTCATTAGTGTATACACTTGCTCTTCAGGGTCAGTGGATCTTACTGTCTCTAAAAAGAGAATGTCATATATAGCGAATTAAAAATACTTGGTTAGAAGACACAAATCTAAATTATCTCTCTGGTTTTTCTAAAATGAGAAAAAATCTCTCTCTAAGTGAGAAAAAAATTTTTTTCTTACTGCTTTTTCTCTGATTTGTTCCGTTCCAAATTAAAAGTGTTATATTATTTTATTGATGATGGAATTAGGCAGAAGTATCACATTGCATTTAATATATGTTTATTTCATTCTTTGATCTGTTTTTCCTGAGCAAAGAAGACTTAATTTTTAGAAGACACTAAAAATTAGAGGCCCATGATTTCTGATGTAGATGTTTCCTCAAATACTTTGTTTGGCCTAAATGCTAATTAACATTGTAAGCGCAAGTTCTAAAAAACTAACATTTTCTGAAATCCTTGTCCAGACATATTTATGTGGCAGTTTTATAAGCATGCTTGCTTTAAATCACTAATGGATTTAGCAAATGTGTGGCGAATTTTGAGTCCAAATAAAACCTTATTTCTATGATTTTCAAATTGTAACGCAGCATTGATATTATTGCCTAATGGTCTTTTCAGAAAAAACTCCTAGCCTGTCTTTTTTAGAAAGTTATATTTTCTCAAAACACTCATCTCTTGTTCCAGGATAGTGTATAACAACTAGCAAAACTATATTGTGATCACAAACTATTTATATATATTGTTGGGGTATATTTGGCATATTTATTATTAATTATATATCTACCTTTCATATAAAGGATTACATGGAGAGATTAATGAATAATGTGAAATTGGGTTTAAAATTTCACTGTGTGAGCAAGAATGATCTTGATCACAAAGCCAAACATTTTTTAAAAACTGATTTCAAATAGGAGCTTCAAGGAATCACTATATCGCTGACATTGCAGCGGAACAGCTGTCTTACGTTATCAGGAGACTTGTACCTTTCACTGAGCACAGGATTAGTGTATCTGCTTTCACCATCATGGGAGAAGGACCACCAACGGTTCTCAATGTTAGGACACGTGAGCAAGGTAAGAATGTGTTTCCTTTGAAATAATTACCTGCAAATATTGCTCTTGTACACTGTAATACTTTTCTTTTCATTCATATTAATTGTTCACTCTTCTTCTCAAGTGCCAAGCTCCATTCAAGTTATAAAGTATAAAAATATTAGTTCTTCATCTATTTTGTTATATTGGGATCCTCCAGAATATCCTAATGGAAAAATAACTCATTATACAATTTATGCAATGGAACTGGATACGAACAGAGCATTCCAGATGACTACTATAGATAACAGCTTTCTCATAACAGGTAGAACAAAGTTTTGTTTCGACATTCTTTTCCTGATGGAAAATACACATCTCTCTATGCCGTTAAACACAGCAGAGCACGTGTTGCATCATTCCAGATTTTGTTGTGCTATGCTCCCATGGATATCTTGAAAAATACTTGCAGAAATTACTTGATTAGATGTGTTTTTCTTTAACTATAGTTGTCTGCAAATAAAGTCATCAGATAACAGGTATCCTAAGAATATACTCTTAACCAGGGATTTTATGCCTGGTACATCAATATAACTCAGTATTGATGGCTTGATTGATTGTATGTGCCAATCAGCTGAAGTAATTGAGCTGACATGGTGTTTGTGCCAAATCAACTGTACTCCTTGCAGGGTGCCAAAAATGATTTCTTCAGCCTCAGATGATCGCCTTAATATTTTAGGAAAAAACTAAAACGTCATCAAGATGGAAAGGCTCTCATCCCAAGGAAGTTTGGGACATTGGGATTATAAGGAGGCTGATTTAGAGAACCAGTCTCCCAAAGAAGTTATTTTCACTAGTCCTGTGTTAAATGGCACTAATACAAGAAAATTATTTTAAGGACTTTAAACAACTTGCCTGTTGTCCTTATAGGGTTAAAGAAATATACAAAATATAAAATGAGAGTGGCTGCCTCAACCAGTGTTGGAGAAAGTTCTTTGTCCGAAGCAAATGACATCTTTGTGAGAACTCCAGAAGATGGTAAGAGTATCGGGTGCAGTTTTAATAAAAAGAAGCAAATGGTGTTGCATGCTTATTGCCATCTACCTCATGCTGCTTTTAGTGTCTGAAGTAATAAGCATGAAAAAATACATGTATTTAAAGTTTTGTTTTTTTCCCCCCAGAACCAGAATCATCACCTCAAGATGTTGAAGTTATTGATGTTACTGCTAGTGAAATAAGTTTGAAGTGGTCACCACCTGAGAAACCCAATGGGATTATTGTTGCTTATGAAGTGCTTTATAAAAATATAGATACCTTATTCATGAAGAACACCTCAGCAACAAGCATAATTTTAAGAGACTTAAAACCTTACACCCTCTATAACATTTCTGTAAGGTCATATACCAGATTTGGTCATGGCAATCAGTTATCTTTACTCTCTGTAAGGACTTCTGAGACTGGTAAGTTTTTGTTTGTTTAATACATAGTAAGGAAGTAAACATGGCTGATTATTGTTTATATTTTACATAACCTAAAGTCTGTCATTCTGTTTTGTATAATCCAGGAATTTATATGCTCTTTCTGGTAAAGTGTGGGAAAAGACTTGCTGTGCAAATTTTTAAAGTCTGATTTACATATAAGGGAACTCCAGAATAAAAATCAGTGATTTTTTTTTCAAATGAAATACCTTTAGAAATCAAAGGTCTTTTCAGTGTACCTATAAATTTGGTTGCTTTCAAATTAGGTAATAGCAGAGACACGTTCATAAGAGTAGACTCCTATACTATATATAAACTGTATACATTCTCTATACATCCATATACATCTACCTATAGATATAGATGTATCTATATTTATACATATATATGTATAGATGTACATATATGTAAAGCTGAATGTAAGTGTATATCTATAGATAGATGTATATAGATGTATAGAGACTATATATATAAATTCTATACATATATATGTACGTGTGTGTATAGACGCATACATATATCTACATACATTCTTTTTTAAAAAATATATTTATTTTTGGCTGCGTTGGGTCTTTGTTGCTGCGTTCAGGCTTTCTCTAGTTGTGGCTAGCGGGGGCTACTCTTTGTTGTGGTGCGTGGGCTTCTCATTGCAGTGGCTTCTCTTGTTGTGGAGCACAGGCTTTGGGCGCGCGGCCTTTAGTAGTTGTAGCGCATGGGCTCAGTAGTTGTGGCTCATGGGCTCTAGAGCGCAGGCTCAATAGTTGTGGTGCACAGGCTTAGTTTCTCCACGGCATGTGGGATATTCCCGGACCAGGGCTCAAACGCGTGTCCCCTGCATTGGCAGGCAGATTTTTCTTTTCTTTCTTTTTTTTTTTTTGAGGTACGTGGGCCTCTCACTGTTGGGGCCTCTCCCGTTGTGGAGCACAGGCTCCAGACGTGCAGGCCTAACGGCCATGGCTCACGGGCCCAGCCGCTCCACGGCATGTGGGATCTTCCCGGATCGGGGCACGAACCCGTGTCCCCTGCATCGGCAGGCGGACTCTCAACCACTGTGCCACCAGGGAAGCCCAGCAGGCAGATTCTTAACCACTGCCCCACGAGGGAAGTCCCTACATTCTTTTTTTGTGGTAATTAAACTTGTTTTTATTTAGAAATTGTAATATCAGTTATGTTAACACAGTACATAAGCTATCTCAAAGTTGGATAACATAAACTCTTTTTAAAAATAGAGAAAAATAAGTTTACTTTAAATATATTTTAAATAAAAATAATTTGATTATTTTGGGAATATATTCTTTGATGAAGCTGTTATAGTCTATATACATTCTTGAGGTATGTGTATAGACAGAGGTGCAGAGTCTGAGCACAGAAAGGACATGCCTGGAGAAGGCTTACAGAGGAGGTAGCATTTGACCTGAGTCTTAAGGAGTCGGTGGAATGGACATTATAGAGGTTGTTGGGTGGCCAGGGGATGTGTCCTATATAAAGGAAATAACGCAAGCAAAGAATTAATTGTGTTTCAGTGATGCAAGAGCAAATAGCACAAAGCAAGACATTTGCCTGATGATCTTAGTGCACTGTTTGTATTATGTTTATAGTCATATATTTTGCAGCATCACTCTTAGGCCAAACAGTAAAGTTACTGTTTGATCCCTGCATTGTAAAAAATAAATATTTATTGCCTAGATACTGGCTGAACCATATGGAGTTGCTATTCCTATATGTCATAATTGGCCAAATATCAACAATTTCTTCTGATTCAGACAGATGCTATAGGTGAGGCCTTGTCCCTGACCTTGAGGAACTAGGAATCTAGTAAAGTGGCTTACCTTTGAGCAAAAGTATCCTCTTCAGACTGGTCACAGAAATTAATAAGATTGACCATAGAGGACGACAGTAGTTGTAATGGCAGGAATAAGAGTGTAATGAAAAGAACATTTTTTATTATTATAAGTTATCCATTATAGTGCAATTTAATTGATATATATATTGGCATGCTTCATTACTTTTATAAGTATTGTACTTAAAATAAGTATTTTTGAGAAAAATATCTTACTCTACCTGGTTTCATTTTACACCATGTCAAGGAATGAAGCATATTTTAAGTACCTGCAACATACCATTGTGGGCTCTTCTATCGGCTTTCACAAAAATTGCCTTTTTAATTCCAGAATAAAGCAATAAGGTATTATTATCTTCATTCCTAATGAAAAACTGAGGTCTGAGAAGTTCATCCTTGCAACAAATATTCAACAAATAATTTACAGTATACCAACCCTTACTGGGCTATATTAGCACTGTAAAAGAAAATGAATTTCCACCCTCCTAAAGTTAATATAAATTACTGGGTGTTTCATAGGCAATGGAATCTACATTAATGACTTTTCCTAGATCATGTTTGCTAAGTTGGACCACTGAGTTCAGTTCTTTCTGAAAAAGAGGAAGCTGTAATTTTAAGCAGTCTCAAGGTGTCATTTGAAGCAGGATGTGCTCAGGAGCAACTATCTGTTTGTTCCCAGGGCTCAATGTTCTTATTAAATACAATAAATACACCCTCTACTCTTACTATAAAAAACAAGATCCCACTTTTCAATATTGTTTCATGAGAAATTGAGAGCTGTGCTAACTCAGTAATGTGTTAATGCTGCTAATTACCAATAGGAGTACATTATTTGTTCAGATGTTTTATCTTGATTATTTTACTAATGCTTGGAAGTGCGATAGCTGATGTGTGTTTACATGTATACAATGATAGAAAGAATTCAGTGAAGAGAGAAAAACTAAAAATACAACAGAGAGGAAAGAATGTCAAGTCTAAGGTCTGACTAGGTAGACGGAGTGGAATCTAGTGCTGAAGTGGACTGGGTTTTAGAAAGGAGTAAGGAGAGAAGACAGTTAAAGGAAGAGGGGTGGCAGGAACGTATGTAGTCCTCTTCTGAAGGTTTTTATTTTCTCAATGAAATTAGAAGCAAGTTTATCAGCTTCGAATAAGGAGGGAGAGGAGATATTGGATGTTTGTGGAGAGAGAATATGGTGAAAACATACATAACAGAGGAGACTAAATTAACTAAAAAATAGATAGGCTGCCAAGCAGTGAAAAAGATTGATTTGAGATTTGAGGTTATAAATTAAAGTAAGGCTAGTGAGCATGGAGTGGTATTTTATTCAGACATTTTTAGCTGTTATATTGCAGATGTAGAACTAGCCCTGAGTTCAGTTTAACCTAAGTTGGAATCTTGCAGGAAAAGTAAGATAGAAAAAGGAGTTTCTGGAGATTGCTAGGGAGTGATTTTAGTGATAGACTGTGGACTCTGACCTGAGTAAGTAGGGAGATGAGGACATAAGGGAGGTGATGGACAGTGAAGATTTGATGAGGGTCAAAGACTTGTTGGATCGGCAATACGAGGGTCAGTCAGCTGGAAAGATAGGTGGTTGCCAAAGAGAGGAATACTGACAGTTATAGGTAATGACAAGCCCTCAGGTGTTGCCATGAAAACTAGTGGTTAAAGTGAGGTGGAGGAAAAGATTATTGAAATTATGGACCTCGACGAATACAGAGTCCACGGAATAGCACAGATCATTTCCGTCAATGTTGACATCTCTGAGAGTGGTAGAGAGGAAGTCAGTCATACAGGTGATAAACTTTTTAAGACGTGTGGAGAAGTGGAAGAGTACCACTAGGTGATTGTCTTAAAGGAGGGGTAACACCTCAAGTTTTTCAGGAAGAAGAATAGATCTGGATATGGCAAAGAAAAGCATAAAAACTTGACTTCCAGGCCCTCTGGTTATAGAATGATGAGAGAAAAACAAATAGCTATCTGTTACCCAAGAGTGCTGAGTTGTAGTGTTCTCAAGCAGTTCCAAGATTTCACTTAGAGCCAGAAGGCTAAGAGAGCATTCAGAGTAGTTGTTGAGGATTTTTCTCAATTTAATGATTTGGCTTGGAAAGATAGTAGAGAAGATTTTGACTCTTTGGGAAGGGATAGTAGGATTATATTGCTATATATTGCTATATCAAGTTATGTATTGAATTACGGTTCTTCCCAAAATTTTAGAAATATCAACATTCTTATCTCAGTTTTTCCCCTTAAGTCTGCTTTAGATGCAATGCACTTCATAACAGGTAACAGTGGGGGTGAGGGGGTACTGTTTCTACATTTTTAAGGCTTTTGAATTTTCTCTACTAAATTTATTAGTAGCATTTTTTATATCCATTGTATTTAGACTACCAATAAAAAAGGTTCTATTCTTTCTTTTGAAAGGAAAGGACTTATATCGGGACTCTATAATGGCAATAATATGCACATATTTAGTTTATGTTGTTTAACCATCAAGTTAGTCATTATTGTTACTGTTCTATGAAGGCAATTTTAAACTAATACCTTTCCAACTGTGGTCTGTCATCTCCAGCAAATATTTTTCTGCTTAAAGTGCATTGTTTACAGTTTCATCTGTTGAGGTTGCATTGATGGCTTTCTCTCTGTTTTTGATTGTCTGAATAGGCTTTTATTTTGTTCTTGTTAATTTTTCTGGGTTTAGAATTCCATTCTTTTTTCAACTGAGGTCACTTTTCTGTCTAATCGTCGTTCCTATGTAGATGATCTGTTTTCTTCCTGGTGCTGTTAAGATCTTCTCTTCTTTGGTATTATGTACTTTCACAATGATGTGTCTAAATATGAGTTTTTAAAATTTAATTTATTTTTGGCCGCATTGGATCTTCGTGCGAGCTTTCTCTAGTTGTGGGGAGCTGGGGCTACTCTTTGTTGCAGTGCGTGGGCTTCTCATTGCGGTGGCTTCTCTTGCTGCGGAGCACAGGCTCTAGGCACGTGGGCTTCAATAGTTGTAGCACGCGGGCCCAGTAGTTGTGACTTACAAGCTCTAGAGCGCAGGCTTAGTAGTTGTGGTGCATGAGCTTAGTTGCTTCGCGGCACATGGAATCTTCCTGGACCAGGACTCGAACCCGTGTCCCCTGCATTGGCAGGAGGATTCTTAACCACTGCACCACCAGGGAAGCCCCTAAATATGATTTATTTTGTGTGTGGTACGCGGGCCTCTTACTGTTGTGGCCTCTCCCGTTGCAGAGCACAGGCTCCGCACGCGCAGGCTCAGCGGCCATGGCTCATGGGCCCAGCTGCTCTGCGGCATGTGGGATCCTCCTGGACCGGGGCACGAACCCGTGTCCCCTGCATCGGCAGGCGGACTCTCAACCACTGCGCCACCAGGGAAGCCCCAATATGATTTTTTAAAGAAAATTTTGCTTGAGATTTATTGGGATTCCTTGTTCTGAAGCTTGATATCTTTCAACAATTTTGATCAGTCCCAGCCATTATCCCTTCAAATATTTCTTCTTCTTCATTTTCTCTACTTTCTTAGACCCCCTTAGTATATCCTTTATGTCTCTTAACTGCCATTTTATATTCTCTACGTTTTCTTTCTCTGAGTTACTTTTTGATAATTTATTCAATACTGTAAATTTTTTTTGCTAAAATTTTCACCATATCTAATCTGCTTTTCTGTGCATCAAGAGAATTTTAATTTTATTTTTTTTCTATTCTACAAGTCCTATTTGGTTCTCTTTCAAGTCTGCTTGGTTATTTACACTATTTATTATTATCTAAAGAATCCGTTGCTCATACTTTTAAATGTTTGATTTCTTGAAATATATTAAACGTTTGTATTTTTATTCTTTGATAACTTCAGTATCTAAAGTCTTTTGAAGTCTGACTGCTGTGTGTGTGTGTGTGTGTGTGTGTTTTCCTTTTTCCTTGCTGGCTTTAAGTATTGGTGCCTGATTTGCCTGTGTGTTTTGTGACTGTTATCAGTGAATTCATATTCCTTGAAACCTCATCTGTGGGAAATTTATGTAGACTGAGTTGAAGTTGAGTTTCTTCCAAGAAAATGTGTGTTTGCTTCTGCTAGTTGCTTTTGAGTAATGGCAACTCAAATTCATTTTAATTTATATTCTGAAGTAGAGGTCTTTTCAGGCTATATGGGTAGCATGGATTTAGGCTACATATGCTCATAGGGATAGGCTTACAGTTCCAAAAATGTGTAATTTTTCTTTCTATTCCACCTCTTCATCCAGAGGAGTGGCAAGAGGAAAAAAGTTACTTTTCTGGCCTCTTTTGCACGGTGGGCTTACTTCTCACCCCCTAGTCCTTGAGAATGAATACACCACATTGCACAAGCCTAGGAGTTACCACTCACATTGAGGTCTGTGGTACTCTGCAGAAGAATTCAAGGTGCCCCTAGAGTTGGCCAATATCATGGCCCTAGTTGAAATTGCATTCTTTTGAGGTTCTAATTCTTGATGCAGGGGTATCCTTTATCCTTCTTCTGGCCCAAGGTTTTATATTCTTTTTCTGGCACTCTACATAGTTGTTAATACAGAAACTCCAAGTCACCAGGATTGACCAGTACCCTCCAAGGCAGAGCAGGCTTTAGTACCAGCTTCCATCTCAGGATTCTTGTTTTTACTTTGTTTTTTGTTTGTTTGATTTTATTTTGTTTGTTTTTTTGCATTTGTTTTTGGACCACCAGAAATTTCTAACTCCCTTGTCAGCTCTGCAATTCCTTACGTGACAAGAAAAATGTTAATTTTATACAGAGTTTTACTTCTTTTAATTATAATAGTCATTCAATTTAGTGTTTATCTATTCCAGTATTTTGGCAGAATTGGAATCCCACATGTAGTATTGGTATTTGAATATATGTAGAAAACCATTTTGTGACCATTACATTCAATATAATAAGAACATTAATAGATACAGAAAACTAGTGTTTTATTTATTGATATCCTGTATCCTTAGTAGACTGTTTTGTTACCAGGTTATTATATGCAGCCTTATATCTAGAAGAGGATCCTTGTCTTGTCATAGATCTTGTTGTATATCAAAACTAATCTATTAATCATTTATGTATTATTATCATTATTAATGAAAGGCAGAATCAATTTTTAAGTGTTTTTCAGTCCTCCTTCTTGTACAGTTAGCCCTTTGTATCTGTGGGCCCTGTATCCACAGATTCAACCAACTGTGGATTGAAAATATTTGAAAAAAAATTGCAGCGAGTTCCAAAAGCAAAACTTAAATTTGCTGCATGCTGGCAGGCAACTATTTACATAACATTTCCATTGTGTTTACAATTATTTACATAGCATTTATATTGTATTAGGTATTATAAGTAAACTAGAGATGATTTAAAGTATACAGGAGAATGTCCATGGGTTATATGCAAATACCATGCCATTTTATATAAGACTTGAGCATCCTTGAATTTTGGTATCCACGAAGGGCGTGGGGGTGAGGGTCCAATTCACTGCAGATACCAAGGGACCACTTTATCTGCATGTACTGCAATGTAAGACAGTTTAATATAGTCTCAGGTATTTTAATAAAAACATCATCCTGTAGGGCTTCCCTGGTGGCGCAGTGGTTGAGAGTCCACCTGCCGATGCAGGGGACACGCGTTCATGCCCCGGTCCGGGAAGATCCCACGTGCCACGGAGCGGCTGGGCCCATGAGCCATGGCCGCTGAGCCTGCGCATCCGGAGCCTGTGCTCCGCAAAGGGAGAGGCCACAGCAGTGAGAGGCCCGCGTACCAAACAAACAAAAAAAAAAAAAAAAAAAAAAAAAAAATCATCCTATAAACATTATTCTGTAGAGTTGTAGTATGAATTTTCTTTGAAATGAAATTTGTCTTAAACAGTTGTAAGTGCTATAATTTACCCATATTTTACTGCATTTAAGATGTTTCTTATAATCGCACTCTAATGAATGTTCATGTATACATATCCTTATCCACTGGAGCGAAAACTTCAGCAGAATGCACTATTAGGGTGGAATTGTTTTATGCATGTATCTTTTTGTTTTTTTCAGTGCCTGATAGTGCACCAGAAAATATTACTTACAAAAATATTTCCTCTGGAGAGATTGAGCTATCATTTCTTCCCCCAAATAGTCCCAATGGAATTATACAAAAATACACAATTTATCTCAAGAAAAGTAATGGAAACGAGGAAAGAACTATAAATACAACCTCTTTGACCCAGAACATTAAAGGTAAATATATATATAATATTGGATATTTACATTTATATTGACAGAGTGGCCACAAAATATTAGCTTGTTGTTATATTAGAAATGGTGAGTGTGATTAGCTTCATACAGGGTGTGACAATTCTGGCCTTCTGGTAAATAAACTAGAAGCTTATGGCGGGTCATGTGAAAGACTACTCTAAGTCAGTTTTTTCTACATTTTTTAATATTTTGTCTGCATAATAGGAGTTACTGTTCCAAGAACTACATTTTCATTTAGTTTTTACTTTTGAAAGAGTGTTAAGAGACATTTCATAGCTTGCTTGCATATAATTAAGGGCCATTTTGTAAGTCTTATCTATTTTATTTCTATTTAGGACTGAAGAAGTATACACAGTACATAATTGAGGTGTCAGCTAGTACACTCAAAGGTGAAGGAGTTCGGAGTGCACCTATAAGTGTGCTGACTGAAGAAGATGGTAAATATAGCAGTGAATAGTGATATATTTTGAATCCATCACACTTCAAAAAACATGTATACAGAATGAAGATATAACATAAGAATTCTCCAGCCTTGGGTAGCACTTGTGTGCTGCACCAGCTTTATACAGAGATTTCATTGTCGTGGTTTAAAAGAAGCTTGCAGAGTCAGATTTATGTTCAGTAAAACCAGATACATAAAATGCATTTTTTTTAAAATTCTGAAGTCATCCATGCTCTGTAAAAAAAAAAAAAATCAGTAATATTTTTTCCATGGGAATTTTTAAGGCTAACATCTTGGTGCGAGTAGTTTGAACATCAATCAGGATATGTTATGACTGTGTTTTTCAACTTTAACATTCGTAAGAGTAGACATTTACGTAAGTTTTGTAGTAGATTCTGTTATGTCAACCTGCAGCATTTTTTTTGTTGTTAGGATTAGCTTGCTAATGACTTCAGACAATTTTCCAGATTTCTCTACATAATTTGCCAAGATGCTATTCCTGAATGTTAATAGCCTTCATATTGAATATCTAAACGTACATTTTCCTAACCTGAATAAAATCAACTTTACTACTGAGACCACTTTACAATACTACTTCACCAAGTTACAGGCATATATCATGCTAAGAAAATTACTTTTGAGAGATATATTTGGAATTTGGATTTACGTTTTGTGTTTTTTACATTGGGTATTTTGAGAATGTTACTTTTCTTCTGTAAAAGAAGGTCCCATTGCGAAGAGGGCCAGGTCTGGATGTAACATGTGCTTGTAGAATATCTTTTTTCACCCTCTCAGGTTTCCCCAGCTTCACAGTAAGCTGCACTCTGTGGTTCAGATTCTAGTCATTCACCAGGACAAAATGTATGTTACTTACTTCTAGAAGAAGAAAGGCTTTTCTCTGCATTTTTCTTACTTTACTCCAAGTAATAAAGTCTTCAGAAGCCCTCTTCCCCCATTTCAGGTCCCTCTATGTTTTCCCCTCCACCAAAATACTTCACCAAAGCATCCTGTTAAGGTGATCTACCAGGGTCAGAAACTGGTAGATCTTAGCTTCTACCCCCATTTCTAGAAACATAGAACTGGTTGCCCCAGTTTCTGAGTCTTCTCATGGGTTAGTCTTCCTTAGTTATTGCCTCTACTTTCCACTTTCTACGTTCCTTAGTTATTTCCTCTACTTCAGAAAAACTCACCTGTCCAAATTTTCATTTTTTTCATAGATTCTTCTTGCTCTCAAAGTGAAAATTAACCAAATAAAAAAGTTCTTTCAAAGAGACCATGGCTAAAGGCTAGGGAAGAAGGTTAGCTCTCCTTCTTTCTTAGTAATGTCTAAGAAAGATGTATTAAATCATTTTAGCAATGCCCTAATAGACATAGTACCCTCTTTATTTCCAATCTAATGAAATAGTCCCGATAGTAAGAATCTGAGGTCTTATATGAAGGACCCTAGACCAGTAGTGAACATATATTTTGAACAGGCAGAGTTTATTACCACTCAAGTCAATAGTTGCAAATTATACTATGCATCCAAATTACCTGGGCTGTTAAAAATGCAGTCATGGTAAACTTCCATCTAAGTCCTTGGCCCAGTTATTGATATAATTGCTATGGAATAGGGTGAAGAACAAGACCTCTTTTAGAAAAATTATAGCAAATCTAGAATGGATAAAGGCTGAAAAGCTTTGCTTTATTGGGTAGTAGGAGCTCCTTGCTTTCATGGAGCTTGAAGTTCAGCAGAAGAGATCTAAATTTGACAAATGTGTAGACAAGTAATTTTTATTATTCTAATTACTGGTTTAAGTGTTCACCAGGACCAAAACCAAGGAACTTTAGCTACTCTGAAGCATCCAGGAAAATGTAGCTGATTAAGTTATGTTTAAACTGTGACCTGAAGACAGATGAGTAGAGGAAGGGTGAGGGATAGGAAAGATCATACCAAGCAGAGTGAGTAAGAGCCTTAGGAAGACCCTTATCTGTCCTCATATGCTCTGTCTTGATGACTTGGATAGATTGCAAAAGATATTGCATTTATTTAATCTAATTTTTCCAATTTCATTTTTTAAAACTGCAATTCTGAATACAAAGGTTATTTTAACAAATGCTAAAATGATTGAAACTTAGTCTGCTGTAGTAGATATTCAGTATTTTATTTAAAAAGGCACGTTAGGGCTTCCCTGGTGGCACAGTGGTTGAGAATCCACCTGCCATTGCAGGGGACATGGGTTCGCGCCCCAGTCTGGGAAGATCCCACATGCCACGGAGCGGCTGGGCCCGTGAGCCATGGCCGCTGAGCCTGCACGTCCGGAGCCTGTGCTCGGCAATGGGAGAGGCCACAACAGTAAGAGGCCCACGTACTGCAAAAAAAAAAAAAAAAAAGGCGTGTTAATTACATTTATTTAGCAATAAAATGTTTTACATAAAAAAAACCCAAGACTATATTGAAGATTAAATATAAAACACCAAAAACTGATATTCCACATAAACATCTTAAAGCATATTATAGAAGAAAAATGCTCATATAATATTCTGTATCACTACTAGTTTTGATTAAAATTATTTTTTTCCAATAATAAACAAAAGTTAAGTTTTGCAATGATATTCAGAAAAAAAGTATTCTAGGTTTTTGTTTTGACAGATGAAAGAGAGTTCTTGGTTAGAGGTAATTCATATTTTGGGAAACATCTCCAAATGATATATGGATTCTTGTGATAATCAGTATTTGTTAGCATTTTTATTATAGTGCCGGTGAGAATACCAACTGAAAATATAAATTAGCTGTCACTTATTCTATAGAACTCATAAAGCTTTTCTCTGTTCAATAAATTTTTTAAAAAAAACTGTTGTTACCAAAATAATGAAAACACACACACGTATGTGTACACTATAGTGGGGATTACTCAGAAAATCAGAAAGAAAATATAATAATTCAGGCAGCATTTTCTCCAAGTTATTGGAAAAAGTGATTTGCACAAATACTAATCTATAACATTGTTCAAAGATCTGAATAAATTCTTGGAATTTCAATTAGCTATGAGTCCACTTTCCATGCATAACTAAAACAATGATCAAAATTGTAGTAATTTATACTCTTTTACATGCAAAAAAATTGTGTTAATATTCTAAGACATTACTATGCTGTTATAAAGAATCTGAGAAGTGCCATTCTAAATGTTTTATCTAAGTGGAAATATAAACTTGCTAATTAGTTTACAGTAATTTTTTTAGTGTTTATTCAATTCAGAATGGCTAAAATATTTAAATTCTTACACTATTATAGCACAGTTAGAAGTAGACCCTAAAATGTCTATATTCTTGTTTATGTGCTACATTGGCATTTCCTTTGTAACCCATTCAATTTTGAAGACTCAACAGATTTTGATATTATTTTGCAGTTTAATGACACTACTGAAATTGAGGAATGTAGTTTTCATTTGTGAGGTCCGTCATTTTAATTGCTCTCACAGTGTTATACTTACCACTTTCCCACTTCTTGGATGCATGTTTTTCCCCCATCTCTTTTTATTGTTTGTGGAGCTCTTTTATTGTATATTTATTCACCCCAACCAATAGTTTTATGTTTATTAGAGGATGATAATTTACCAAGATGTACTTGAACAGTAGGTAAATCACAGTGACATAGCCCTTGTTCTTTTTTTCTCATGAAATATTTTTTTCCATTGAATCACAGAAACAGATGTTCTAACACCACCATGCAAAATCTTCTTTTATCATCTCATTTTGAAAGTAAACAGTCTCTCAAGCCCATGGAGAAAGGCACTGTACCTGATTCATTTACCAGAAAGTTCATAATAAAAATTTTGTGCATTTCTATTTTAACTTTTTCTTATATATGTTTAATAAAATGCATTATCATATTTTCTAACTTTTCAGCTCCTGATTCTCCCCCACAAGACTTCTCTCTAAAACAGTTGTCTGGTGTCACGGTAAAGTTGTCATGGCAACCACCCCTGGAGCCAAATGGAATTATCCTGTATTACACAGTTTATGTCTGGTAAGAATTTTTTTCTTTTTTGGAGATAGTTCTGAGAACAAGTATTAATCTGTAACATAATAGGAATGCAGTTTTTAAATTTCAGATTGTGAAGGTACATTAGGAATCTGATTGTTAATAGACTAGTTAATATGCCTTTATTAAGAAACAACTTTTTCCTATATTACATAGAGGTCCAAGCATAGTCAGATAATGATTTTTGTAACCAAAACAAAAAAATGTGTATTATGTGCAATTATACTAAAATTCTGCTCTTCAGAGTCATGGACTGGTCAGCTTATGTGACTACAAGTGAATACAGAGGCTTTCAGTTTTCCTCCAATATTCTCTATGCCACTGTCTCTTTAAGTTTCCTTGAGCAGAATAATTAAACTAAAATTTAACTAAAAGATATTTCTCCAGAAATCTATTATTTAAGGTCAATTTTCTATTGAGATGTAAGCAGTATATTTATTTTTTACTGATCACCTTTACCCTAATTGCCTATTTATGAGTCAATCATGAAAAAGATGTAATCCTATAGTGCTTCTCATCAATTAACAACATGGCTATATTGCTTCATGAAAGCTCAACAGATAAAAATGCTTACTTTGATCTAATATAAATCCTTGTAAAAGGATTCACCATTCAATAACGTATTTCCTAGTGTATTTTAAATATTTCAACTCAGGAAATACAATTTACATAATGCTTTATAGAACATAGGCATTTCTTACTTTTGTATTCCTCACTTGGAAGGTTCATCATTGAGTAAGAGGCTATGGTGTTTTTAAAAAGTCTATTCTTCTCTTTCCTAAATTAAGATTTCTTGCCCCCCCAATGCCTGTTTATACCCTTTGCATACTGCTCCTTAGGACATGTCCTGTATTATTCATTGCCTGATAAGTAGTCATTTTGCTTACTCTTTGGCAGAATTGGGAGTGACATGAGGGATGTTAGTGGGAAGAGAAGCAGTGAGAAGAAGGTAACCATTCCCCTCTGTTACCCTACTCATTCATTTATCGATTCAGTTTTTCATTCCTTCATTCAGTAATATTGATAGAGTATCTATTTACCTGTGAACAAGGCCCCTGCCCTTAAGGAGCTCATATTCTAAAGAGATAAGTGGATTATATACCCAGAAATTTAAAAATGAGGGGAAATTGGGGGAAAGAAGGCTACTGTTCATAGGGTGCTTTGGAAGTCCTCTTTGAAGAAGTGGTATTGGGTTGTGGTCTGAATGCCAAGAAGGAGCTTCTCGTCAAGAGAAGATCTGCAGGAGGAGGGAACATCAACCGCATAGGCTCGGTGGGGGACACACTTGTCGTTTTGAAGACCATAGAGGAGGTCAGTGTTGC
The DNA here is from genome assembly GCF_003031525.2 of Neophocaena asiaeorientalis asiaeorientalis. Lineage (NCBI taxonomy): Eukaryota > Metazoa > Chordata > Mammalia > Artiodactyla > Phocoenidae > Neophocaena > Neophocaena asiaeorientalis. The sequence continues at coordinate 4,180,321 of NW_020185339.1, read as the reverse complement.
TGGAGAGAGAGACAGAGGAGAGTTATCCTGGAGGGTAGGAGGCCAAAAAAGGTCAGGAGCTAAGCCACTGTAAGGATTTTGTTTTCATTTCAGTTGTAATGGGACTTACTAGAGAATATCAAGCACCTTGGATACTTTATGGAGAATGAATTGCAGGAGGCAAAAGTGTTAACAGTGTTACTAGGTAGGAGATAAGGAGTCTGGGCCATGGATGATGCTGGGATGAAGGAAAGAAGTGGGCAGCTTTTTATAACATTTAGGAAGAAGAGTTGATAGGATTTGTTGAATGGATTGGCTGTGAGAACGAAATAAAAAAGAAATCAATGGAATCAATGATGACTTCTAGATTTTTTTCTTTCTTTTTTTTAATGTTTGTTTTCTTATTAGTCATCCATTTTATACACATGAGTGTATACATGTCAATCCCAATCTCCCAATTCATCACACCCCCACCCCCACCCATCAGCTGCTTGCCCCTCTTGCTGTCCATACGTTTGTTCTATACATCTGTGTCTCAATTTCTGCTCTGCAAACCGGATCATCTGTAACATTTTCTGGGTTCCACATCTATGCGTTAATATTCAATATTTGTTTCTCTATTTCTGACTTACCTCACTCTGTATGACAGTCTCTAGATTCATCCCCGTCCCTACAAATGACCCAATTTTGTTCCTTTTTATGGCTGAGGAATATTCCATTGTATATATGTACCACACCTTCTTTATGCATTCGTCTGTCGATGGGCATTATGGTTGCTTCCATGACCTGGATATTGTAAATAGTGCTGCAATGAACATTGTGGTACACGACTCTTTTTGAATTATGGTTTTCTCAGGGTATATGTTCAGTAGTGGGATTGCTGGGTCATACGGTAATTCTATTTTTAGTTTTTTAAGGAACCTCCATACTGTTCTCCATAGTGGCTGTATCAATTTACATGCCAACCAACAGTGCAAGAGGGTCCCCTTTTCTCCACACCCTTTCCAGCATTTGTTGTTTGTAGATTTTCTGATAATGCCCATTCTAACTGGTGTGAGGTGATACCTCATTGTAGTTTTGATTTGCATTTCTCTAATAATTAGTGATGCTGAGCAGCTTTTCATGTGCTTCTTGGCCATCTGTATATCTTCTTTGGATAAATGTCTATTTAGGTCTTCTGCCCATTTTTGGATTGGGTTGTTTGTTTTTGGGTTATTGAGCTGCATGATCTATTTATATATTTTGGAGATTAATCCTTTGTCCGATGATTCATTTGCCAATAATTTCTCCCATCTGAGGATTGTCTTTTTGTCTTGTTTATGGTTTCCTTTGCTGTGCAGAAGCTTTTAAGTTTCATTAGGTCCCATGTGTTTATTTTTGGTTTTATTTCCATTACTCTAGGAGGTGGATCAAAAAATATCTTTTTGTGATTTATGTCAAAGAGTTTTTCCTATGTTTTCCTCTAAGAGTTTTATAGTGACCAGTCTTACCTTTAGGTCTCGAATCCATTTTGAGTGTATTTTTGTGTATGGTGTTAGGGAGTGTTCTAATTTTATTCTTTTACATGTAGCTGTCCAGTTTTCCCAGCACCACTTATTGAAGAGACTGTCTTTTCTCCATTGTATATCCTTGTCTCCTTTGTCATAGGTTAGTTGACCATATGTGCGTGGGTTTATCTCTGGGCTTTCTATCCTGTTCCACTGATCTATATTTCTGTTTTTGTGACAGTACCATATTATCTTGACTACTGTAGCTTTGTGTATAGTCTGAAGTCAGGGAGTCTGATTCCTCCAGCTCCGTTTTTTTTCCCTCAAGACTCCTTTGGCTATTCGAGGTCTTTTGTGTCTCCATACAAATTTTAAGATGATTTGTTCTAGTTCTGTAAAAAATGCTATTGGTAATTTGATAGGGATTGCATTGAATCTGTAGATTGATTTGGGTCATATAGTCATTTTCACAGTATTGGTTCTTCCAATTCAAGAACATGGTATATCTCTCCATCTGTTGGCATCATCGTTAATTTCTTTCATCAGTGTCTTATAGTTTTATGCATACAGGTCTTTTGTCTCCCTAGGTAGGTTTATTCCTAAGTATTTTATTCTTTTTGTTGCAGTGGTAAATGGGAGTGTTCCTTAATTTCTCTTTCAGATTTTTCATCATTAGCCTATAGGAATGCAAGAGATTTCTATGCATTAATTTTGTATCCTGCAACTTTACCGAATTCATTGATTAGCTCTAGTAGTTTTCTGGTGGCATCTTTAGGATTCTGTTTGTATAGTATCATGTCATCTGCAAACAGTGACAGTTTTACTTCTTCTCCAATTTGTATTATTTCTTTTTCTTCTCTGATTGCTGTGGCTAGGACTTCCAAAACTGTGTTGAATAATAGTGGTGAGAGTGGACATCTTTGTCTTGTTCCTAATCTTAGAGGAAATGCTTTCAGTTTTTCACCACTGAGAATGTTTGCTGTGGGTTTGTCGTATATGGCCTTTATTATGTTGAAGTAGGTTCCCTCTATGCCCACTTTCTGGAGAGCTTTTATCATAAATGGGTGTTGAATTTTGTCAAAAGCTTTTTCTGCATCTATTGAGATGATCATATGGTTTTTATTCTTCAATTTGTTAATATGGTGTGTCACATTGATTGATTTGCGTATATTGAAGAATCCTTGCATCTCTGGGATAAATCCCACTTGATCATGGTGTATGATCCTTTTAATGTGCTGTTGGATTCTGTTTGCTAGTATTTTGTGGAGGATTTTTGCATCTATATTCATCAGTGATAGTGGTCTGTAATTTTCTTTTTTTGTAGTATCTTTGTCTGGTTTTGGTATCAGGGTGATGGTGGCCTCGTAGAATGAGTTTGGGAGTGTTCCTTCTTCTGCTGTTTTTTGGAAGAGTTTGAGAAGGATGGGTGTTAGCTCTTCTCTAAATGTTTGATAGTATTTACCTGTGAAGCCATCTGGTCCTGGGCTTTTGTTTGTTGGAAGATTTTTAATCACAGTTCAATTTCACTACTTGTGATTGGTTTGTTCATATTTTCTATTTCATCCTGGTTTAGCCTTGGAAGGTTATACCTTTCTAAGAATTTGTCCATTTCTTCCAGGTTGTCCATTTTATTGGCATAGAGTTGCTTGTAGTAGTCTCTTAGGATGCTTTGTATTTCTGTGGTGTCTGTTGTAACTTCTCCTTTTTCATTTCTAATTTTATTGATTTGAGTCCTCTCCCTCTTTTTCTTGATGAGTCTGGCTAATGGTTTATCAATTTTGTTTACCTTCTCAAAGAGCCAGCTTTTAGTGATCTTTGCTATTGTTTTCTTTGTTTCTGTTCCATTTATTTCTGCTCTGATCTTTATGATTTCTTTTGTTCTGCTAACTTTGGGATTTGTTTGTTCTTCTTTCTCTAGTTCCTTTACGTGTAAGGTTAGATTGTGTGAGATTTTTCTTGTTTCTTTAGGTAGGCTTTCATAGCTATAAACTTCCCTCTTAGAACTGCTTTTGCTGCATCCCATAGGTTTTGGATCGTCGTGTTTTCGTTGTCACTTGTCTGTAGGTATTTTTTGATTTCCTCTTTGATTTCTTCAGTGATCTCTTGGTTATTTAGTAACATATTGTTTAGCCTCCATGTGTTTGTGTTTTTTACGTTTTTTTCCCTGTAATTCATTTCTAATCTCATAGCATTGTGGTCAGAAAAGATGCTTGATATGATTTCAATTTTCTTAAATTTACTGAGGCTTGATTTGTGACCCAAGATGTGATCTATCCTGGAGAGTGTTCCATGCGCACTTGAGAAATAAGTGTAATCTGCTGTTTTTGGATGGAATGTCCTATAAATATCAATTAAATCTATCTGGTCTATTGTGTCATTTAAAGCTTGTGTTTTCTTATTAATTTTCTGTCTGGATTGTCTGTCCATTGGTGTAAGTGAGGTGTTAAAGTCCCCCACTAGTATTGTGTTACTGTCGATTTCCTCTTTTATAGCTGTTAGCAGTTGCCTTATATATTGAGGTGCTCCTATGTTGGGTGCTTAAATATTTATAATTGTTATATCTTCTTCTTGGATTGATCCCTTGATCATTACGTAGTGTCCTTCCTTGTCTCTTGTAACATTCTTTATTTTAAAGTCTTTTATCTGATATGAGTATAGCTACTCCAGCTTTCTTTTGATTTCCATTTGCATGGAATATCTTTTTCCATCCCTTCACTTTCAGTCTGTATGTGTCCATAGGTGTGAAGTGTGTCTCTTGTAGACAGCACATATATGGGTCTTTTATATACATTCAGCCAGTCTGTGTCTTTTGGTTGGAGCATTTAATCCATTCACGTTTAAGGTAATTATCGATATGTATGTTCCTAATACCATTTTCTTAATTTTGGGGGGGTTTGTTTTTGAAGGTCCTTTTCTTCTCTTGTGTTTCCCACTTAGAGAAGTACCTTTAGCATTTATTGTAGAGCTGGTTTGGTTGTGCTGAATTCTCTTAGCTTTTGCTTGTCTGTAAAGCTTTTGATTTCTCCATCGAATCTGAATGAGATCCTTGCCAATTAGAGTAATCTTGGTTGTAGTTTCTTCCATTTCATCACTTTAAGTATATCATGCCACTCCCTTCTGGCTTGTAGAGTTTCTGCTGAGAAATCAGCTGTTAACCTTATGGGAGTTCCCTTGTATGTTATTTCTCGTTTTTCCCTTGCTGCTTTCAATAATTTTTCTGTGTCTTTAATTTTTGCCAATTTGATTAGTATGTGTCTTGGTGTGTTTCTCCTTGGGTTTATCCTATATGGGACTCTCTGCACTTCCTGGACTTGGGTGGCTGTTTCCTTTCTCATGATAGGGAAGTTTTCAACTATATTCTCTTCAGATATTTTTTTGGGTCCTTTCTCTCTCTCTTCTTCTTCTGGGACCCCTATAATGTGAATGTTGTTGCATTTAATGTTGTCCCAGAGGTCTCTTAGGCTGTCTTCATTTCTTTTCATTCTTTTTCCTTTATTCTGTTCTGCAGCAGTGAATTCCACCGTTCTGTCTTCCAGGTCACTTATCCGTTCTTCTGCCTCAGTTATTCTGCTATTGATTCCTTCTAGTGTAGTTTTCATTTCGGTTATTGTATTGTTCATCTGTGTTTGTTCTTTAATTCTTCTAGTTCTTTGTTAAACATTTTTTGCATCTTCTTGATCTTTGCCTCCATTGTTTTTCTGAGATCCTGGATCATCTTCACTATCAGTATGCTGAATTATTTTTCTGGAAGGTTGCCTATCTCTACTTCATTTAGTTGTTTTTCTGGGGTTTTATCTTGTTCCTTCATCTGGTACATAGCCCTCTGCCTTTTCATCTTGTCTATCTGTGAATGTGGTTTTTGTTACACAGGCTGCAGGATTGTGGTTCTGCTTGCTTCTGCTATCTGCCCTCTGGTGGATGAGGCTATCCAAGAGGCTTGTGGAAGTTTCCTGATGGGAGGGACTGGTGATGGGTGGAGCTGACTGTTGCTCTGGTGGGCAGAGCTCAGTAAAACTTTAATCTGATTGTCTGCTGATGGGTGGGGCTGGGTTCCCTCCCTGTTGGTTGTTTGACCTGAGGCGACCCAACACTGGAGCCTACCCGGGCTCTTTGATGGGGCTAATGGGGGACTCTGGGAGGGCTCACGCCAAGGAGTACTTCCCAGAACTTCTGCTGCCAGTGTCCTTGTCCCTTGTTGAGCCAGAGTTGACCCATGCCTCTGCAGGAGACCCTCCAACACTAGCAGGTAGGTCTCGTTCAATCTCCTTTGGGGTCACTGCTCCTTCCCCTCGGTCCCGATGCTCACACTACTTGGTGTGTGCCCTCCAAGAGTGGAGTCTCTGTTTCCCCCAATCCTGCCGAAGTCCTACAATCAAATCCCGCTAGCCTTCAAAGTCTGATTCTCTAGGAATTCCTCCTCCCGTTGCCACGTCCCCAGGTTGGGAAGCCTGACGTGTGGCTCAGAACCTTCACTGCAGTGGGTGGACTTCTGTGGCATAAGTGTTCTCCAGTTTGTGAGTCACCCACCCAGCAGTTATGGGATTTGATTTTATTGTGATAGCGCCCCTCCTGCCATCTCACTGAGCTTCTCCTTTGTCTTTGCATTCTGGTGTTCTCCAAAGAGGGAATGAGAGCATGTCCTTTTACTCTGCCATTTTGAACCAATCTCGACTTCTAGATTTTTGAATCAAAGGGTGATAACTCTGAGATTTTTGACACCATTTTGCTAAGTTAGAAATAAAATTGAAAGTGAAAAAAAATAATGAAAATGAGAATCAAGACTTTTCTGGCTGGGGTTCCAGCCCTCCACTTGTGAGAACAATGTCATTACTCTGTATGGAGTTGTCGCACAGCAATCATGCTGTGTGGGTTCAACTCCCCAGTAGTGCTTTTTGTCTCCTTTGATATCCGTTTTTTGTCTCTCTTCCTAAGATGGATTATAGATACAGGGGAAGCTCACTGAAAGTAGGATGAGGGGATCTCAAGTCTGGGATATAGTAGCTCTTCTCACCTGGCTTTTGGGAATCATCCTGGGACCCATCTCCCATCATAGCTTCTAGTTTCAAGGTTTTTATTTTCTGTTTTAGCCTTGATCCAGCCTCAGGCTTATTCTAGTGCCCTGGCTCTCTCAGCATGTCTGTCTCAACCCTCAGGTAGCTAGATGTTCTTGGTCATTTTCTCTGAACCAGTCTGTAGTGTGCAGGACTGGGAAGATGACTTCCACACTGTTCCCTAGCTCTGGATGATCTGCTAGAAGAGCCCTTAGATCTTACGGGGACATAAGTAATTACTGGACATAATTACTTACTAGACATAAGGAATGCCATATGAAAGACATATTTTCTAAGAGGTTTGCCATTTTCCTTTCCATCCTGAGAAGAAGGAGCTCTATACTGGTATTTCCTTCACAAACCTATTTGTTTTCACCACACTACCCTCAACTTAAGTTCCCGGGACACTCCTGTCTGAAGGCTTTGTCCTGTTCTTTCTCTCACCTTTTCTTAGTGGAGCAAAACTTTTTCTTGTTCTTGACTGTTGAAAGCTTTCTTTTTGCATATACTTCTTCCTTTCTATACCATGACTTACTATAAAACTTTACGGTCTAAAATCATGCAGGATTGACTCTCGATGTGGAAAGAGAATGTAAAAAACACTTTTTCCTCAGTAGAACTTCGCTTTATCTTACACGCACACGCACACACACACACACACACACACACACTGGGAGGGAGAGGGCGAGAGAAGAGAGAGACAGAAAGAGATTGAGATCCTATCTGCTTCAAGATCTGGTTTGTTAGTTGCTGTATCTGGAACAGAAAACTTCCTGGCTCATAATTGAAGCTAGATATTTGTTGAATGGATGAATGAATGAAGAATATATTTTAAGAGTTAAAAACTTAATATAGACTTACTAGCTTTTCATTTCTGACATAAGCGTAGTGATGCTTTTCCAGACAATGAATACCTTCAGTTGAATAGAGTTAGGTCTTACAAAGAAAAAACAAAGAAGGAAAAACACCTTAACATTTTAAAGAATATTATCTATAATAGACTGAAATATATAAATGGTAATGGAGTATATACAGAGATAGTTTCAAGTTTCTAGCATCTTCTTCCCTAAGATACCTGTTGGAACCACTGTAGTTAAAGGGATAGTCATAATCCTAGGTTCTTTCGTATCACTGTCACTAATCACTAATGCTTTTTTTGAATTCTTGCTGTATGAGTTTTACTGGAGAGAAAAGGAGGCATGTATCACCATATAATGGACATGCATTCTGAGTCAGAGAGACATAGGTTTGAGTCATGGCACAGCCACTAAATTATCTGTGTTGTTCTCTTAAAATACTGTATAAGTGGTGGCTATCTTTACTGGCAGAGTTCCTGTTTCAGGGTCCATATTTCTCTCACAGTTCTCAATTTCCATTATTTTAGTTCTTTCAATAACTACTAACTTCTTTGAAAAACAACATCTTTGGATATTTGCTGTTTTCAGTATGTCTGCAAATTGCAGGTTACCTGTTATATTTGTTATACTGGTGACTCCTCCCTTTGTCGTGAGTATTTCTTTACAAAATAGCTCACGAGGGTTACTGTGCAATCATTTTATAACCACTGCTGTGTGAATCACATTTGATTTGTAGATGGCATGTTCAGAAATCTTCTTTAACCCATTGCATTTTATATAAGTTTATTTATTTATTTATTTTTGGCTGTGTTGGGTTTTCATTGCTGCTTGCAAGCTTTCTCTACTTGCTGTGAGTGGGGCTACTCTTTATTGCAGTGTGCAGGCTTCTCATTGCAGTGGCTTCTCTTATTGCGGAGCACGGGCTCTAGGCGCACAGGCTTCAGTAGTTGCGGTGTGTGGGCTCAGTAGTTGTGGCTCGCGGACTCCAGAGCGCAGGCTCAGTAGTTGTTGTGCATGGGCTTAGATGCTCTGCAGCATGTGGGATCTTCCCGGACCAGGGTTCAAACCCGTGTCCGCTGCATTGGCAGGCGGATGCTTAACCACTGTGCCACCAGGGAAGTCCTGACCCATTGCATTTTAAAATAATGTTTTCTTTTAAAGTGCTTTGTGAAATAACTTTTGTCATCTAAGTAGCACTTTTTCTTCAGTAATACTGGTAAATTATGTTTATATGGTTTCAAATGAGAAGCAATCCTTTCATTCCTAGGGTGGCCACCATTAAATAAATGAATTCTACTAGAGCTCTCTAAGCTTATTCTTTTAATACACTTCGGATTGAGGTGTGGTATTCTAGTAGACTGATTATACAACTTAGTTATTTATTTTATAGTTGAATTCAACTTGGATTTGTTTAGCAATTCATAATGTCAGTAAAATTTAACAGTAGTTTTCTTCCTTGTTTATAAAACTTTTAAGTGAGTGGCCCATAAGGTGTAGCTAAAAGACTGTGGAATGCAAGTGATGCTGAAAACTCTAGCTTATATACAAACCTTGGCCTTTAAATGTTTCTTGGTCTTCTTAGTAGTTGTTATGAGAAGTAACTTTGAATCAGTCAGTCTGACAAATGTTTATTAAACTCTGTGGGGAGATAAAAAATATATAGAACCTTAAAATAATTTAGACTAATTAGAGATAAAATATGCCCATGTGAGATAACTTAAAAATACGTGCTGAGCAATATATTAGGAAGTCAAAACAGTTTTACTGCAGCATTTTATTAAATGTCACTGGTCAAATGATTCCCCCTGTAGCATAAAAGCTTACCTTTGGAAATGGCTTTCATTATGCTAAAAAGATATGCTTAGTCCTATTTCTTCCACTTTTCTAAACGATTTTCACTCTATTAAAACTACCTAATAGTTTGAACATATGATATAGATCAATAATCAGAATGGGGAGGGGGCTGTTTCAAATTTCCTGAGTTCACCTCCCGTTTGGAATGAAGTTGGTAAAGGCAGATTGATAAGTCAGGAGAACATCTCAGTGGGAACAGTATATGAAGGCTTGGAGGCAGCATGAATGAACTATATCAAGAAGTTGATAAGTAGCATTGTAGACATGAAATAGTGGGGCAGGATTAGGATGGTGGGAGATACAAACACAGGTAGATGGAGTGGTTGAGTGTAAGGGTGCTTTTGATCATTTAACCTGAGGTTTCTAGTGGGATATTAAGAACTCTGTCTCAGCTCTTTTTTTGCTAATCATTTTCCTGAATGACTTGGATGAAGCTTGGGTACCGAGGCGACAAGCAGGCTATTGGTAGGCCACCCACGCTTTGCTGGACCAGCAAACTGTTAATAAATTCTGAATAGAATTCTGTCAGTATAGTGAGTAGATATCTAGTGAAACTTCAACTTCCTTTGTTTCTTACAAAAATCAGAATTCTTTTGCCATATTCCCCATGAAAATAAATCAGCGGGAATTAAATAGAGGTGGTCTTTAGGTGGAGCATTTGCTTTGCAGTTTACCTCAGTTCCCACCACACTCTGTTTTAAACTCAATCATTTTAGTCATTTACTTTGCCTTTGTGGATCTTGAGTTTTTATACCTTCAATTTCAGGGGTCTTCTCATCCCATTTGTGAAATGTACAAAGCTAGGAAAGATTGTGATTGGGGAACAAAATATCTTGGAGAGCTAAAGAAAAGGACTCAAGAGGGCTCGTGGAATAGTTAACATTTTGGGACAAATGCTGTGTTTGGTTTCTTACCTGTCACTTGTTTTTCATGACAAAACCTTGAAGTGAAGAGTATTATCACCATTTTACAGTTGTGGAAATTAAGTCTTGATGAGGTTAAGGTGTTGATTAAGGTTACAGAACTAGAAGATGACAGAACTAGGATCATAACCAGATCTGTATTACTCTCAGATCATGCTTTCCCCAAATCACTAGGAATAAGTGTTATAATTGCCCTTTGTTCTAAAAACTCAACAGTATGTTTATAGGATTGGGAAAGTCTTAGTTTGATAACAGCATTTGTGATTAAAGACTAATGGAGTTATAATAAATTAAGCTTAGTGCGTCAACTCATATGGCATATTTCTACCAAAAAAAAATCACTGGCTTGATATTGGTCTGCATAGTTTCATGGACTTTATCCCTTAATGAGAGCATGATCATACTGTTTTATGTGTAAACCAGTTGAGTAACTGGTCCTCACAGTTACAATGGTAAATGGACAAAGCAGGCTTGTTCAGCAAGGAGTGATGATGATGGTGGAAATACTCAGGATCGAGGCATATGATAAACTATTAAATAATGGAAATAGGTGTTAGTCAAGATTCTTTTAGTTTCGAATGATTGCGCCCAACCTAAATTGGCTTAAGCAAAATAATGACATATTTAGCTGAAAAGTCCAGGGGTATACTAACTGGATGTAGAAACTCAAATAATTTCATCAAGTGTGGTTAACAGCAAGAAGCTTGGTGTGGGCAACAGCAAGATGGCCCTGTGTCTTGAGTGTAGTGGCACAGGAGGAAAGTGGAAAGAGATGAAACTGGAGGGGTGGGCAGGCCAGATACATGGAGACTTGAGGCTTGAATAAGGAGCTCTCTCTCTCTTCCTTCCCTCCCTCCCTCCTTCCCTCCTTCCCTCCTTCCCTCCCTCCCTCCCTGTGTGTGTCTATCTAGAGAGAGAGAAGAATGAATCTCAGTATTGAATGGGATTTTTAAATTTTATTTTCATCACTCACCCAAAGATTACACCCAGGAGAAAACATTCAAAAGACTTTCCATTACTCTTGGAATAAAATCCAAATGCTTTATTTTGGCCCGAGGGATTGTGTCTGTCCTTAGGGGATGAAATCTTTCTCCTCCAGCTTAAGTACAGTCCCTCCTCCTGTCTTGTGGACCCTAATTCCTATGTTGGCTTCAAGAGGATGGTTTATAAGTGTATAAGTGAGCTTCAACCTCATTCTCCTCTAATCTTATAAATGTGTCTTTTCTGCTAAATACAAACAAGCAAAACAAAGTCAAACCAAATCAAGTGAAATCAACCAGCCAAGCAAATGATGACAACAGGAATAAGAGTAACAATAAATGAATACCCTACTTCCACTCAGACTTTCTCTGAGATTCTAGTAAAGCTTTAGGATCATAGAATATGCAGCTATTTATGCTAGTTTGGGGTTCTTTGATATGTAATTATTAACCTACTGATTCAATCCATCTATGAAGAGTAAATATTCTAGAGTAATTGCAACATAGAAGACCAGTGTCATTGGAGTAGGAAAATTTGTGAAGTTGCTGGGTCATGTGAGAGAGAAAATGATTTGATAGTCAAGTAAATGCATGTTGAAATTCTTTATTTGGGGGAGTGGTATTCAGTGAGTGAAAGGATTAGTGTAGAATATTTAGATAATAGCAGATTAAAGTTTTAAAAATAAATTCATAGGAATGTACAGGAATGGGTGTATCATCAGGCTAGATTGCCCACATGGAACAAAATACCAAATGATGAAGATTAGAATTGAGACCATGACCTTTCAAAGAGTCTCGTACCTTGTCTAGGAAACCATTCATGTTCACAGTTAGGGAAATGGGGATTTTTGTTTAAGTCTTTCCATATGGTTTTGATATTCATGGTTCCTCTTAGGCAGTTGTTGCTTACCATAGTCTTGATATGATAAGAAATGAGCAAAGGAATTGGTAAAGCAGAGCAAAGAAACTGCTCTTAAGCTCTAGAATTTCCTTTATGCCCTAGATGTCAAAATGTGGTCTGTCTTTTGAAAAGAAGTGTAAATTAACTAGGAAATAACTTCATCTTAAAGACTCCATTAATTTCATCCCAATATGTTTTCCTGATGTTACCAATGAGTGTAGACAAACAGAAAAACTCCATCTTATATTTATTCAGAATAATTTCAAAGTCATTCAAATTCTTTTGATTTCTCAAATTCAAAAAGGCTTTAGGGCTTCCCTGGTGGCACGGTGGTTGGGGGTCCACCTGCCGATGCAGGGGACACGGGTTCGTGCCCCGGTCCGGGAAGATCCCACATGCCGCGGAGCGGCTGGGCCCGTGAGCCATGGCCGCTGAGCCTGCATGTCTGGGGCCTGTGCTCCGCAACGGAAGAGGCCACAACAGTGAGAGGCCAGTAAAATGATAGCACTGAAGACTCCCCAAGTTTTTTTTTTTCCCTCAGTTTGAAAATCTGCACTGCGTGGGCGGTTTGGCTGATTTTCTAAGTTATCTACTTTATAGGTTAAGTATTGTGTGACATTTATGGTCCTCCCATTTCCACACAGTTTATGACTTTGGATATGTAAGAGTTAGACCTGCTCTGTCTGGTGGGCCTTCTCTCTTCCTCTTCCCTCCTCAACTCCCTATTCTACTCTCAAACCTCACAAACTTGCTTTCTAGTGAACAGTTTCCTGCATCTCTGGGGGCTGTGCTTTATTCTCCTTTTCTACTCTTGGGTCACAATTAATTTCCTCATTCATTCTTTCTCTTTTTCTTTGCTTTTAGCCACTAGGGGAAAAATTACTGCCCTTAAGGGGATCACACTGTTATTAATGAATTGTTTTATAATTACTTACTGCTTTGTCTCTCTGTTTTGAGGGTAAGGCCTGTCTCTTACTCACTTAATAGTTCCTGACATACAATAGGTGCTCAAAGAATTTTGCTGAATTTTGTTGAATATTGATTGTATACATATCATCACTAAATACAGAAGGAGTGGGGAAGGTATCTATCTTTCTCAATTTGGAGCACTATAAAAGAACAATGCCTCCTTAACTCCCTGACATATACTGTATTCCATTTAAAAGACTAAAATAAAGTATATAAAAGAAAATGTATGAATAAGTTATTCCAAAAATTGGACTGCAACTGACCAATAAGAAGATAATCTATTTTACTCATCGTCAGAGATGTGCAAATTAAATAAATGTTTCTGGTCAGTTAAATTTGCAGAAATTAAGAAAATTAATATCCAGACAGGTGGTGAAAGTTTGCACACTTGCTGTGACTCCAGACAATAATGATTTATTAATTATCACTAAAATAAAAATTTTATAAAACCATTTGACTCAGTCACACTATTGGGAATTTAACCTGCAGAAATAAAAGTATTGTTATGGAAAGATATTTGAGTAAGAATGATTACTGCATCACTGATAGTAATATGAAAAAAAAGAGAAACAACCTAAATGTTAATTTATAGAGGGAAGGCTGAAGAAATATGCTATATCCAAATTAGGCAACTAAAAAGAAAATAATGGTACAGATTATTGTTATTAACATGAGAAAAATCAAGATATAGAACATATACTTTTATAAATGGAAATAAAATGCTATAGTGGAACACATCATAATCCTATTATAATATTTTTAAACTAATAAGAACAAAACAGACATTTTAAAACTAAACCAGCTAAAACCAGGAGTAACAACTGATTCCAGCAGCGTCAAAGCTGGGTTTCTTATGCATGGGAGAAACTGTAGGATTGCCCATGAGATGGCTCTTCAGAGAGCAGAGAGCTCAGGCCTCAGCCCAGAGGTTTCTGTGTGTTTCCGCCAATCTGGCAGCAGCATAAGAGCAAGGAGGGTGGAGTCGGATCCTTGGGAACAGCATCACTTCTCTTTCCTTTTCCTACTTCTGGGTTCTCAGTTTTATGGCAGACCATCTCTTATGTACCCAAGATACATTCTTAACTTGTACCAGAAGTTGAAGCTTCAATTGAAGATTATCTGTGCTCAGATATTTTTCTACCATAGTTATGAAAATATCAGCCACAACTCTAAACTACAAACGCCAAACAGACAAGACATATCAGTATTTGAAAAATTTTTGTTAGCACTGTTTTGTCCCTGGAGATAAACTGGAGTAGATGTGGAAACTGTACCTATGTATGCTGAGGTGGACTATTGAATTTGTTATTCAGATAATTTATAAAGACTATCTTCTTTTTACTGAAATATCCAGATATTTAAGACAAAATTTATGTTTGACCTGCATTTTCCAGGTAATTAATTGCCTTGATTCTGTGTTACTTATGGAACATAATTGGGGTTTTTCTTATTGTAGGCAGATCCTTATCTGCACTATTTTGCTGTGAAGATCAGGGTAAGAAAGTAGTCATACAAGGCAGCAGATATTATTAAAAATACGCTTGAAAAGAAAGTTTTGAAACAGATATAATGCAATTAGGTTGCTTTAGCTAATTTCATAGCTTTAGAGATCTGAATTGGACTAGCTATACTGTAGTGTTCTAATGACCTGTGACCAATGACAGGAGTATGCAGTTGGGTAAAGTTTCTATGACAAGGCATCTTTCTCAGACTAATAGCCTAATAGCCACAGCATTAAGAGTTTTAAAAGGTTCTCTCCTATAGTCTCAGCGAAGTCAAAGAGAGAACTCAGCTCTCCCTATGGCTTCTGAAAAAGGATGTGTGATGAAACTCTTTCAAATTACTGAATAGCCTGGCTAATCCTGCCTGTCTCTAATCTCATACTCTGAATCCATATTTCTCACCATGGTAAGCTTTCCAGCTATTTTTCAGATAACCATACTTATATTTGGAGTGAATTGATGCTTTTGTAATGGTAAAACCATGGCTGAAATGTATCTCTCTGTGGATATCCTTAATTCACTTAGAATCTGTTATTCCCCTTAATGATTCAAGGATTCAAATATTTCAGTGGTAAAGAAAGTGCATTTTATGTTCAGAGGGAATATCCATTTACCTCTCGGATGCCTTGTGCTTCGAAAGAAGAAAAAACTGAGATTACATGAGATTTGTATCTTTTCTGTGATATTACTCATATTTTCTTATCTAAATTCTTTAATAATTAGTTTTTTTACATCTTTATTGGAGTATAATTGCTTTACAAGTGTTAGTTTCTGCTTTATAACAAAGTGAATCAGTTATACATATACATATGTTCCCATATCTCTTCCCTCTTGCGTCTCCCTCCCTCCCACCCTCCCTATCCCACCCCTCTAGGTGGTCACAAACCCCCTAGCTGATCTCCCTGTGCTATGCAGCTGCTTCCCACTAGCTATCTACCTTACATTTGGTAGTATATATATGTCCATGCCTCTCTCTCGCTTTATTGCTCTTAAAAATCAAAATTTCTTCTTAAAATGCATAGTTTTCAGTACCATTATATACATATTCATTCTTTAAATTCTAATCTATACCCAATTCTATGGAAACTGAATTAACATGACTGAAATTAATTGTAGTGCTGTATTACTTAGCAACAGTATGCTCTTTAGACATTTCCCCCCTCTCCTGGCATTTTGGTACTTACTTGGAGAGTTTAAGTCAATATTTACTTTCTTTTCTGAAGTGATATTTCAGATACATTTAAGATTTTAATTGAGTGAGAGATGTGAGCTCTACTTTTTGCTTTCCTGTTATACATACATTATTTTAAATCTTGTTTCTAATTACATAAATAAAGGATAACCCATACTCATTCTTTTAGATACTACTATTCAGGTATTTATCATTTGAAATTGATTTGAATTGGTCTGAAGTAAATGTTACTTTTGTACAATATATGTAAAATGTGTTTGATAAATATATGGTATAAATTAGATTTTGCCAACACTTCAGTAGAACACATATTTGAACAACTAAAACATTCGTATGAAAGAGAATGCTGTAATTACTTTGAACACACAGAATTCCTAGAGAGCCATTAAAATCAGTCCAAGCAAACTCTTAATATGAACATCCTATTAACACTTGATTGAATTACTGGGTATACTTGAAAACAAAAGAATTTACTCACTGAATTATTCTGAAATTCGTCCTTTTCAGCATTTCTGGATAAGTAGCATCTTTATCCCATTAATCTGGATTAATATCTGTGCATAAATGTTGCTTATTTTTAATGTACTTGTACTCAAAATGTATCTGTAACGTTTAATTTAAAGGTCAGTTGTGCAGATAATCCTTTATTTTCCTCTTAGGGACAGATCATCATTAAAAAACATTAATGTAACTGAAACATCATTGGAGTTTTCAGATTTGGACTATAATGTTGAATATAGTGCTTACGTAACAGCTAGCACCCGATTTGGTGAAGGGAAAACTAGAAGCAATATCATTAACTTTCGAACACCCGAAGGAGGTGAGTTCTTATGGATGTAGGCCAAGTAAAAGAATATCATACTCAGAAAAAAAATGTGTCAAATATAAATATGTCTCATTAAACCTAATATCTGTCACGGTTACATGCAAAATTGCTTTTCGCTCACGCTCTACCTATGTGATGTTAATCTCTGTGCCTCAATTTCCCATCTGTATTATGGAAACGATATGTTACCTACCTCACAGGGTCCTTATGAGGATTAAATGAATTTATATTTGTAAATGCACTCAGCACAGAACTCAACATTTAGTAAGCATTTAGTGTTTTTAAATGAAACAAAGTAAAACGCATGAAGTCGGCTCTCTGCCTTTGTCCTCTATTATTCAATTTCAAAATTGCAAGTTAAATTAGAATTTCATATTATGCATTCTATATCGGAAACTTGTCATAATGTTGTTTTCAAATCTAGGGCAGTAGGCATGTTTTAGAACTGGGATAGTGTTTTATGAGTAAGAAATCCGTCTGTCTTTGCTTAGATATTGCTATGGTAGAGTGTTATGGGGATGGCCCAATGAGCCTTGTGGATTTCATTTCTGATTTCTAATTAGATATTATTCTTAGTTTTTAAACAATTATCATAACTAATCAAAGGCAGGTAACATTTAGAACATTTCACACATATTTTAGAGACACAAGTACAGTTTTTTGTTCGATCATTTGTTTTCTAGCACCAAGTGATCCTCCCAAAGATGTTCATTATGCAAACCTCAGTTCTTCATCAGTACTTCTTTTTTGGACGCCTCCTTCAAAACCTAATGGGATTATACAATATTATTCTGTTTATTACAGGAATACTTCAGGTACTTTTGTGCAGGTAAGACCTGAGTTTTCTCCTGCTTCTTTACTTACATTCTTCAGCTCTGTTGATAAAGACTTGGCATGGTAGAAAAAGTTGCTTATTAGAATTTTGTGTAGACATTTTGTAGAACTGCCATTGACATAGAAAAATGTGGTGGAGAAATAAATACATTTTAAACTGTCTAAGCATGCATACATATACTCAAACACACACATGTTTCTCTATCAGCTTCAAATGTGTTACCAACAATGAAGCTGCCACCTTTTAAAAATTCTGTATGTAAATATGGCCCTGAGTGCCTCTTCTCCAAGAAGTGTTCACTAGAGAGTTAATGGTTTCATTTACCCTCAATTATTTCTCAGCTAAAAAAAATTTCTTTCTGTTTGTATATAATATAAATAGTTTTCATGTTTGGATGTGTTTGTGTGTTTTTCTTCAATTCTAAAAATATTTTCAGTTGTTAGCAGGAGGGCTTATCATCATCATCATCGTCATTGCTTCGTATCAGATGTAATGAAACTATTAAAATGTGCTTATTTAACTTGAGGTATGCAAGGTTATAGGGTCGCACACTTTGCAGATGGACACTTTCTGAGATATGAACAATAACAGTTATAAAAATAGCTAAAGTGCATTTTGTTTAAAGAAATAGTTTTAATTTTTCAGCCAAATTCTTTTATTTCTCCAAACTGTTTCACAGAACTCTAGTAGATGAAAAGATTAAAACTGGACTGGTTGTGATTGAATCAGGAATGGAGAGAGTTGGAATATAACTTGGAAAACACTAATTTAGAAGAAATACTGCAATTCACAGAATATGTACCTTACTGATACGGACTGTTGACTGCATGTTGATTATGACTCTGACCATTATTAAGTGTTTGCATCCTTTTAAGCAGAAGGAGGATAGAGATGAGTCTTATTAATTCTAAGTTGCCTAATTCCATTTGTGATTAACAACCCATGTGTAGCCGCTAGAGTTCTTGTGAGCAGAAATCTCTGGGACTAAAGTATGACTTGATTTAGTACAGTTTAGGCTAATGAATAAGGTCAGAGCAGAACTTTGCAAGCTATCTTAAGCCTTACTCAGCAGTGAGTAAAAGACAGTCCAGAGTTTGGTTCTATTTTTATATTCTGCTCAAGGCCCTCTCAGAGTGGGACTGCATAAGAAAAGAGGATCTGTTTGTTTAACTCTGTACATCAAGCAATTTTTGCTCTTCCTTTTTGTTCTGTATTTGGGGAAGAATGGGGATCAGTGTGCAATTTTTTTTTTTTTACCACAATGTGTTCACAAATTTAATAATGTGTCGTTATGTCATAGAGGCCATTCAAATTGCAGATTTTTTTCATGCATTTAACCAATATTCAGTATTCGAAATTCAGTAGTTCTGAATCTTAGCAAAGGTTTTGCCTCTGTACAGTTTACTTTATGGCTTGTCTCTGATTCAATTTTGGTTCTCTTTGTCCACATCTAGGTAATCGAGTATAAATGTTTAACTATGATTTCAACATGATTTTATGAACCTTCTTATTCAAACCTGAGTATATAATATGATACCATTTGCAATTCATCTATCTTAGAAAATGTAATCTTTTATTAAATTATCTTAAGAGTGCTTTTAGGTGTGACAGCTGCAAGAGGGCACACAGGCTAATGATGTTAAAACATTTCTTATATTTCTTGAAGTTCATCCGTGCTTTAATTTATTTCTGAAGTTAACGTTAAATATAGCATAAAAATCTTCACTACCTAATTTTCTATTTTGGATTGGTAGAATAGAAGAAATCCTCAAAATGAAAATTATATAGCAGAATAGATGTAGAGCTGTTTTCTTCCTTCTCTTTCTTCTTCCCATAGAACTTTGTGGCATATCTCATGCATGGCACATCATATTCTGCTTTCTATTCCTGGTATCTGCTACTTATCTTAGCTCCCTCATCCCATAGCAAATAACATGAAGAAAAGAGTTGTGTGTGACGCTTGTCTTTCCATCCCCTGAAGTCCTCTGGTACAGTATGATAATGCCCAATAAATGTTTTAATCATAGAACATAAAATTCTTATAACAGATCAACATTATTTTCAGTACTTAGTTATAATTTTGGAGCACTTGAGTTTGTTGTGAAGTGATCTTTCCTTCTTCTGACTTTGTGGAATTTAATCTCTTTGCTACTACTTGGCAATACATCTTGTCCCTCCTCCAATTGTGGTATATTGTGTTTTGTATAGTATATTAACTCTTCTACATTTTAACATTTACTCACTTATGTCTCCTCAGTTTGCCTGACATAGTGTCTTTTATTAAAAAGTGTTAAATGAGTACTGGCTGATTAATCAAATTTGAGAAGTTTTTACTAAATACCTTCTGACTGCATTCATATACACAAAGAATAAACCTTAATTAGATAGTTTGAGCCACAAGACATTTTTTCCAAAAATAAATAGATGAATGGAATAATCATCTGGATAACTGGTATAATTCTAAATTTGTTACATGTCTGTGCATGTTTACTCACACTCAGCATGAATAACTTCTGGGTGATTAAAAATAATTTGTTACTTAATACTGTCATCAAGGTAGGTCATAGGTAGTCGGAATAAATTTTATAGCAAAGAAAAGTCAAAAAGCTCTATTAATATTTTAAGAGAGAATTTATGTAAGCCAGTTATGCCATGTGTAAAGTAGATGTGTTGGAAGATATTAAGTTCACAGATCATATTTTGTGTGAGATTAAATATGTTTTAACTTGTCTGTTCCTAAATAAGTCACCACAAAAGTAAAATAGATCTTTTCTGACACTTACTCTCCCCCACTCCCTATACTGGGAAAGAACCACAAAAATTTGCTGAATTTAGTCTGTTGATACATTGCAGAACCACGATAACTATAAATTTTAGTCAAATTGATTATCCTGTGTTACTAATTTTCATGAACTTTTTACTAATTATCAGTTTTTTATCGTGTGCCAGAGATGGTATTGTTTTATATGCTTTATATTATCTAATCCTCAAAAGCCCTCTGTGAAGTGGAAATGATTATTCCCATTTTACAGTTGGAGAAGCTTTGTGATCAGATGATTTATCCAGAGCTGTTGCCAGAATTGAATGCAGGTCTTTGGATTCTAAGGGCTTTGTGCAGATTGGAATGATTCAGATTTCTCAGTATAAGTAGACATTATTATAAAATTATTCATACTTAATTCATATTTAATTACCTACGTGACTTTTTTAAAAGTCTGTTTTCCTTTATTTTAGAATTGATTTTGACTATGTGTTTTGTGTTTAAAATTTGGTCAAGGAAGGGATGATTGTAATTCCTTAATTATCAAAAAATGCCTTGGGACAAATATAACTAGGGTCATGCAAGAGAATTTTTAAATTTCTCTTACTCAGCACATATGAGAGTGTATCCAACTGCCTTCCCATTTCTCTACATGATTGTAGAAAAAAAGAGGGTCTATGAAAGATAATAACCATTTGAGTTCATAGAAAGAGGTGAACACTTTCGTAATTCCTACACTGTTAACAGGAAGAAAACACTTAAAATTTTTATAATACTCCCAAACTTGTTTAAAAATATATAGTCAATGTTTTGAAAAATACTTGAATGTTTCATAAGGGAAACTGACACTGGTCAGCACATTGTAGCATTTCCAGTTCACCACTAGACCTTCCTCACTGCAGCTAGGCTTGGAGTTTCTGCTACTCTGTATGTTGATTTAATAAAACTGCTACCATCTATTCCTCTTTTAGTACAAACATATTTCCAGTTTAATTATTGCAATAAAAAAGTTCTTTGTTTATTTTCCTCAAAAATTAACATATTAAAATACTGAGGCAACCAATCCATGAATAATAATTACTTTGAAATGCTCATGTATACTAAAAATATACTCTGAACAATTAAAACAATATGTTTATTTTTCAGAATTTTACACTCCATGAAGTAACCAATGACTTTGACAATATGACCGTATCTGCAATAATAGATAAACTGGCAATATTCAGCTACTATACATTTTGGGTAACAGCAAGTACTTCAGTTGGAAATGGGAATAAAAGCAGTGACATAGTTCAAGTATACACAGATCAAGACAGTATGTAAATGAAAAGCATTCATTAATGTTTAATAGGATTAATTTAAAACTTTATTTCAGAATCTTTTTCTATTTGTATGTATTGGTAATAAAATATGTGTTTTATTTAGGCACATTTAACCAGTCATAGAAGTTTGAAAATGCATTTAATATAGCTATAAACCTATTACAATAGTAACAGCCTTTTCTATTCCTGAAAACTGCTACCATCCATTTATAAAAATTCTGTCACTTTCATTGCTTCGAAAGATGTCACAGCCATCGGTTATGGGCATGGAAAAAACCGTTGCGTATGTGGATGGATTTTCCAATACTTAATATCCATTTGCTCTAGAAATGACATTTTTTTCTCTCTAGCAACTTGTTTCCTTTTCAGTCTTTGAACCCACAAAGGATTTTATGCAGCATCTTTGTTCTTACTGTGTTTGTGACTAATATGTCCAAAATATCTTTTTTTTTAACTCTGGAAGTTTCTCATTTGTGGCTTCTGCAGAATCCTGTTTGTGTTGAATATTCAGAAAACTATAATGACTGAAGCTCTTCCTGTTTTTTAGGTTTCAGTCTCAAGAATACGATGATACATGGATCATTGTCTATTTCTTCTTGTGGTTGTTTCTATGGTCCATTATTTTTTAAAGATTAGTCCTCTTACTGAGAAATGATACTGACCTAAATTTCTGCTGAGAGTAGAATTCTATGTGTATTATTTGAAGATTATAAATTTGACAGATACTTTAAGTATGAAGAATGAGTGTTCTCCCTGTTGTTGGAACAGTCTTTTAAATTGTTTACTCATTGATCAGCAGAGTAGATATGATATGTGGAAATACAAGTTTGGGGAGTCTTTAGCAAAAATGTTAAGTGCAATTTGTGGTCAATATCATTTCAGGAATTCTTTAAATGCAGATCTCTCCCAAGATTTTCACCAACCTATAACGTTTTATCAGTTATTATTATAGCACCATGAATAATAAACACTTACTGTGCGCTGTTCCCAGTGAGAGGCCCTGGATGACTTCATATGTACAATAAGGATAATCTTTAGAAGAAAGAAACTAAAAATATTGTTTAGATAATATACATTATCAAAATATTTAAATATCTGAGTATACATGCACACATACATGTGTGCGTACTCCTAATCTCATACACATAATTTCCATCACATACTCATAATCTCATATACAGACTCATAATCACCATCTTGTAGGAAGGAAAAGCCAAGAAAATATTGCATAAAACTGTTCTCACATGTATTAAAGGTGACAGGGTTTATTTTGAATGATTTTAATATAATTATTTAGAAGATATTTTGTAGTAGATGATGTTACCACATGTGGATTTAAATAATGTAAGAGCAGGTGATGTAGTAGTTGCCACTTCAACAGTTATCCTCCGGTTTGTGAATTTACTTATATTTTATTTAGGGTGACTGATGATTTTTATATTTTGCACATTACCTGTCATAGTACCTGAAGGAGTTGTTGGAAACCTGACTTACAAGTCCATTTCGTCAACTGCAATAAATGTAAGCTGGGGCCCTCCGTCTCAACCAAACGGTCTAGTCTTCTACTATGTTTCTCTGAGCTCACAGCAAACTCCTCGCCACGTGAGACCACCTCTAGTTACATATGAGAGAAGCATGTATTTTGATAATCTGGAAAAATATACTGATTATATATTAAAAATCACTCCATCAACAGAAAAGGGATTCTCTGATACCTATACTGCCCAACTACACATCAAAACTGAAGAAGATGGTAGGCTGGACCCTTTTATTGCCTATTAAGCAGATTGTTGATGTTTTCTTATTTATATTGCTTTCTGATAGAAAACATTATTCTTGTCACTACATAGATTCTGTTTGTTCTTAAGTAATTAGCCTTTCAATAAACACAGTAAGCTCTAAGTTTCTTAAAATTAAAATAATTACCTGTTGATAAAAATTAAGTCCCATTATTATTAAAGCCTCTTCTTCTTGATGCTAACTCACTTTTGTTTCACTTAATATTCTTTTTTTCTTTTATAGTCCCAGAAACTTCACCAATAATCAACACTTTTAAAAACCTTTCCTCTACCTCAGTTCTCTTATCATGGGATCCCCCAGTAAAACCAAATGGTGCAATAATAAGTTATGATTTAATTTTACAAGGACCAAGTGAGAATTATTCTTTTGTTACTTCTGATAACTATGTAATACTGGACGAGCTTTCACCATTTACATTATATAGTTTTTTTGCTGCTGCAAGAACTATAAAAGGACTGGGTCCTTCCAGTGTTCTTTTCTTTTACACAGATGAGTCAGGTAAGCCAGAATCCATATTTCTTCCAATGATTTCACTGTTGCAGCACTTGCTCTCTCTTTTTAAGGAACAGCATGGAAAATGAAAGGATATTTGATTGTCTATTTGTAACAGCCTGACAACTATTCATCTGCTTTGCTGAACATTTTTTTTTTTAATGTGATCTTCAGAACAGGGTGTTCTGTTTAAAGCTACTTTGGAACTACTGAGTTCCAAGTACAAAAGCATGATTACTTCTGCTCTTTATTTCTGAAATTAAAATGATCAGTTTATAAATCTTTCTTAACTAGTGTCTTCAAGAAGCTAGAGTCACGATGATATTTTTCTGCTAAAAAATGTTATGAATATAAGTTTTATAATGTGTTTTCCTGCAGTGCCTTTAGCACCTCCTCAAAATTTGACTTTAGTCAACTACACTTCAGACCTTGTATGGCTGAAATGGAGCCCGAGTCCTGTTCCAGGCGGTATTGTTAAAGTATATAGTTTAAAAATTCATGAGCATGAAACTGATACTATATTTTATAAGGTAGGTTGATGATAACACTATATATTTATTTCAAAAATTTAGAAAGTCAATTAAAGTATTGACATGCAGGGGGAAAATGGACTGCTTTAATTAACACAAGGACCATCTTTTAAAAAAATCTTTTTGGTTTCCTACAACTTAAGGATGCTTGCAGAAAACACAGCAAACGTTTGTCAAATATGGAAGTGAAGTACTTCATATAGCGTTTTATTTAGAATTTATAACTTCTAGATAGCTATAAGTTAGGAAGTAATTGCGCCATTTTGTTAATGCTGGAAAGTATACAGTAAATTTTTTCAGACTATTTAAAATCTGTTATTGTCTTAAGGGTAATATATTTCTACATTCATCCCCCTTACCCACAGGGGATACATTCCAAGACCCCCAGTGGATGCCTGAAACCATGAATAGTACTGAACCGATATGTACTGTGTTTTTTCTTATACATCAAGTTTAATTTCTAAAGTTTAATTTATAAATAAGGCACAGTAAGAGATTAACAACCGTAACTAATAACAAAATAGAAAAATTATAACAAACAGTAATAAGAGTTACGTGAATGTGGTCCCTCTCTCTCTCAAAACATCTTCTTGTACAAATTTAATGCCTTTTCTATCTTAACTAAGCACTTATCACATACTATGGCAATAACTTTTACAGTTTGAGGTACAACAGCAAAACTTGTACATTTTTCCCCCTTCTTCCCAATTTCATAGAATGTCACAGAAGCTTCATTTTCACCGAAGATCTTAGCGGCCTCAGCATATGATTACTTTTTCTTTCCTTATTGAGAACATTTTTCATCTTTTCACTTAAAAGAAACACTTTATGGCTTCTCTTTGGCATCTCTGAATTGCCAGCATCACTACTCTTGTACTTTGGGGCCATTACTAAGTAAAATAAGGGTGACTTGAACAAAAGCACTGCGCTATCTGACAGTTGATCTGATAACCAAAAAGGCTACTGACTAATGGGTGGGAAATGCTGGACAAAGGGTTGATTGATACCCTGGGCAAGATGGAGCAGGACAACTCGAGATTTCATCATGCAGCTCAGACCAGCTCACAATTTGAAACTTATGAATTGTTTATTTCTGGAATTTTCCATCTAATATCTTGGGACCATGGTTGACTGTGGGTAACTGAAACCGTGGAAAATGAAACTGTGAATAAGGGGGGACTATTGTATTTGTTGTTAAAAGAAGTACCAAATGAATGTTTTTAACCTGTTCAGAAAAGTGTTTATACTGGACTTCTGTTAAGCTTTCCAGATAGCATGTAATCCCACACTAATCGGTCTTTTAAAATATATCATTATTCTTTTTCTTTCAATGCTAATTAGTTTCAATGCTAAATGCCCTTTCACTCCTCCATTTGTAGGTTTCAGAATCAATGAAAAATACCCAAAGAACTGATGTAACAAAGGGTCTCAAATATAGCTATATGATTTCTAGCATTTAATTGCCAAAATATGTTGTAATTAACTAGCATTTATTTGCGAAAGTGTTCTTATTTTTTTTCCAAAGGCAAATGAAGTACTGGAATGCTCTTTAGTTGCAGCAAGGAGAGTGCAAAAACTTTGCATAAACATTGTCCCCAATATTATATGCATTATAATTTATTACTGATGGTAAATCATTTTTATAGCATGTGTAGCTTAAAAAGTGAATAGTAAAAATCAGAAGCAGTGTGTAAGTTTATGTCATAAGGAATAATGCTTTTCTTTTTGGAAGTCAAGATACTACTCTAAAATCTGATAGGCTGAGTAGAATTCAAATTGTATTTCTTCATAAATGTGGAATCTGTTTCCCAGCAGTGTGAAATTTCATTAATGGTGCTAAGTCTCTAGCCCTCTAGTATCTATTTCTAGTCTAATCTTAACATTTTCCATTTTTTTTTAACGTGCTTTGTCTGTATGGATCACTGGTAAATAGGTATCAAATGGGGAGGAAGGAATCATTTTCTATATTTCTATATTTTAAAGATAATAATCTTTATTATCCCAGGAATGTGATCATTCCTAGGATGAACATGTATGTATATTGAAGTGTGGATGTGTATGTGTGATCTTTTCCTCAGAACAGAGATCTCTACCATCAACACCGTTAGCACAGTCATGAATTAAGGACTCTGGCATCAAATTTTCTGGTTAGAAGCCTGACTTTGAGACTTATTGTTCTGCTTTAGGGCAGTTGCTTAAATTCTTATGACTCAGTTTCCTCAAGTGCAAAATGGGAGCTGTAAAGATACATCCACTAAAAAGTGAAGATTGTAAGGGAAAATCTATGTAAAGCATTTAGAACAATCCTCAGCATATGATAAACGTGGTAGCTATTGTTTTTGTATATGGTTTAAAAAAAAAGAACAAATTCCATTCAGCATTGTAATAGCACTAAGCCTGAAATGACAGTACTCCTCTACCTGAATATGAGGGTAGGTTATATTCTAAGAGTTTTAGACATCTGTTTTCTCAATAGAAATGCTACCATTGAAATTTCACTAGTAGCGAAGATATAATCTTTATACCATAAAGTATTAAATATATCTTTTTTGGGGTGGAAGGAGTAGCTTTCTTTTAAAATCTACTACTTTTAGTTATTCCTTTTTACATCTATTGTGTCTTCCCTGAATTTTCATAGCCTTATTTTCTTTCAAATTCCTTTAAATGTATCCTCGTGCCATCTTTTTTCCTTTCTCAACATCTAGTTTTCTTTATCTGCTTTCCTCCCTCTGTGTGGCTTTCTCTTTGAGTGTGTCGTCCTGTTTTCCTTTCTATGTTTTCAGCTACCTCTATGTCCCAACTGTTAGTTTCTTTTCTTTTCTTTTCTATTCTTTCAGATTGTATGTGAGTTCCTGGAGGCATAATAATTCCAGAACCACTTCAAATGTTCCTGCCATCTCAGTCAATCCAGTTTAATCCATTTGGAGATAAATAAGACCCAGGTCTGCTGGTAACTCGGGTCACTCACACATACCGAAAAAAATTTTTTATTCAGTAAAAAATTTCTGTTATGTTTGGCAATATTCCTTACTCATGTCTCCATCTTACAACTAACTTTGTCAGTCTGTCCACTATCCAATAAGCTACTCACACTTTTTATTATAATCTCCTGAGTTCAGTCATTTCTCTGGGTAGTTACTCACCCTTCCTAACCCAAGTCAAAATTTACCTGCTTGTGTTTAATTTCTTCTTAGAATGCAGTTGTTGGTAGAGTTCTCTAATTAATATAACAATTCCTTGATGACAGGGACCATGTCCTATATATCTTTTACTATCTATATAGTAATTGTGGAAGAATGAAAGAAAACAGCGTAATACAGTGAGTTCATAAAGTATGTCAGTGACTTGCAAGAGATTAATTTAAAATATGATTCTAACTGTGAGTGCCCTGAGCATTAGTAGTCTTGCTAAATTTCTGCCACTGAAATGTTTAATATATAAGTGAAAGTAGTTTATATTTCGGATTAGATACAATGCAGTATTCTTAAAATGCTACCACATAGGAGATTGTCTTCTTTTTCCATAGGGTAACTATCAATCTTAAGTGCTCTTTCTATTAGGACAATTCTCTTTGAATGAAGGCTTTATATTTGATGGTAAAATTTTCTATGAGAAATAATATCCTCTTTTGAACAACTGTGATAACTGTTCTTTTTTTTCATTTTCCTAAGAGATTGCATAAAATTAGAAATTTAGGAGTTGTCTGGGAAAACTCATAGTTTAAGCTTCATAGGAGCAGAGGTTCTGTTTCATTCACTGCTGTATTTCCAGTGCCTACCATACAATAGCTGATGAATAATTTACACAAAATGCTACTGAGAATTAAAAAATGAATTTAGATGAATTCAAGAAAAATCAAGTACCACTGACTGCTCTTAAGTTGGATTTCAATTGAGGACTTCAATTTTAGCCAATTTTAAGGAAGTAATCAGTATGTAATTCCAAGTAAAAATCAGGGAGACAAAATGAAAACAAAACACTTCAGCTTTAAAAACAAATGGCAGTTATGAGATTCTTCAGTGCTGAGAGGGTATCCAGTTCATCCTTGCTTTATCAGCTGAGCACACCCTGGGGCACACACACAAAATGTTTAATTTTTAAATTTTTAATAAAAAATACCTGTGCTTACTAAATCATAGGCTAAACACAGAAGACATAATTTTGATGTATTAAATATTTCTTCCAGTTATAAATAAGTTTTTTGATGATGCATTGTGACAAAGAATTTTATTTCTGCTTTTCAGAATATTTCAGGTTTGCAAACTGAAGCCAAACTTGTTGGACTGGAACCCATCAGCACCTATTCTATCAGCATATCTGCCTTTACTAAAGTTGGAAATGGCAATCAATTTAGTAACGTAGTAAAATTCACAACCCAAGAATCAGGTTAGATATGGATTTTGGATCCTAAAATGTTTGATTTTGTATTTTAACACTTTTCCCTTTCCTTTCTCAGTTTATTTGACTATCAATATTTAATTGTTCATTCAAAGGGAAGTTGAATTTCAGTGCTTTAAGGATAGGCTGGGTTGTCTTGTTTGCAATCAAATAGATACATATTTACACGTGGTTTTTCACTTTGAACTGAGGAAGCTGAAATAAAAGACTACTTTAGGAACAAAGTAGGCTTCTAGATATATGTAAAAATTACCTACTTCTTAGTACCATCTGAGACAGCTGGGAAAAAAAAGAAATGAACCATTAATCACTTTTAACAGGTTGATTTATATTTTCATGAAAAAAAATCTGTAATTTTTTAAAGAAGATGTGTTGTGACATTTGAAGAGCACTAGTCAGTATGTAAGCTTTTACTTTCCCGTAGTCCATTTGTGACATGTGGAGGGGACTGTGAAGACTGAAATACCATCGCTCTAATTAAACAACTTACCTGTCCATCACCTACATGTCATAACTCAACTGTGTACTGAATAGTTTTAATTTATAACTGATTTAATGATTTAATACTTTTCCTTCTCTCAACTGGACCGTATTTTTTTTTTTTTTTTGCGGTACGCGGACCTCTCACGGCTGTGGCTTCTCCCATTGCGGAGCACAGGCTCCGAACGCGCAGGCTCAGTGGCCATGGCTCACGGGCCCAGCCGCTCTGCGGCATTGTGGGATCTTCCCGGACCGGGGCACGAACTATTGTCCCCTGCATCGGCAGGCGGACTCTCAACCACTGCGCCACCAGGGGAGCCCTGGACCATATTTTTAAAGGCAACTCTTCCTCGCTCTTTTTTTTTTTTTTTTGGTCAATGATTATTGAATAAGCTCAAGATCCTGCTCTAGTCATTTCTTCCCTATACCTCTGGGTGCATTTCTTTTTGTTTTAGTGAATCTCTAAATTGAAATTGGAGACCACTCACTGATAAATTAACCATTTTACATTAATTTATGAATACCTGATACTATTTTCATGGCATGCCTATAAGACAGGCTAAGTAAGTAGTATTTATAGTGGATAAGAGTTCATGCTCTGCAGTCAGTGCCTGGATTGGAATCCAAGCTCTGTGACTTGCTAGTTGTATAACCCTGGCAAAGGCACGTGCCTCCTCTGAGCCTCTGTATCTTTAACTGAAAAGAAACACACATTAGCAGTAGCCACCCAGAAGGTTGTTGGGAAAAATATTTGAAAAGACCCATATGAAGCACTTATTAGAGTGTTGGACACACAGATACTAAAAAAAACATTACGGTTGCCCCTGTGCCCATACTTCAGATGAAGAAGCCATGATTCAGGCAGATTAGATGAAAAGGGCTGAGAAAATTAGTGAAGAAACTGAACTAGAACATCCGTGTCTGACCTCTAGTGCAAACTGGACGTGACTGTAGGAAATGCATATCATAACTGAGTGATACTATAGAAAAAGGCTAAACCCGTAAAGAAAAAAACATTTTAACTATTTACACACAGATAGATAAAAATCAAGGCTAATCTTGTAGACAGTATTATGTAAACCAATAAAAATTTTTTTTACCAGCAAAATAAAATAATTCCACAAAGTCCTGTGCCCTGATTGGTTAAATAAAATTCTCAACTTGAAGTGTTATCAGCTGGCTAATTAATTGTTTTTAAGTTTGGAGAGTCAGTGAAATAGTTGTTCACAAAATCCAGGTTTATAATCTAAACTTAAGTAAATTAGCAACTGTCTCTTTTTCACTTATTGGTATTAGTATATGTTTTTGAAAATAAGAAAGCAAATAATTAACCATATTTAACTGCCAGAGCCCTGGATCAGCCTAGGAATTGGCTTTTCTTTCATTTTAAATGCCACCCCCGCCCAAGTTATTCTCTTTTAGTTTTGATGCCTTTATCTTACAGAGGAAGAAGCGTTTGTAAAGATAGAAATTTACACCACAGGAGAGAACTGTAGGCAAGTCAAAGATTACTTGGATATTCTTTAAATAACTATGTTTTGCACAACGACAAGTTGTTTCTTTTCACCGCTTGCTGTTTGTAATCCACAAATTGACTCTATGCAAATTTTCTTTATAGCTTCCTCTTTTTAGTGTGACAAAAAGAGCTATGCTTACATTAGGGGACATTATATAATCAGACATTTCCCTGAGAAGTACCCATTTCAGTGAGGCACCTACATCTACGTTTTGCATTAAAAAGTTCCATCATAAAGTATGGCTAAGACTGCTCCTTCCCATTAAGAGGTAAAGAGGGCGGGCTTCAACCACTGCCTGAGCTTGAGGCTGGCTACATAGTTGTAACTGAGGATTTGAGGATGTGATTGCTGCTTGGGCCTAGGAGAATATTCAGTGATGGATTCAGTATTGTAAGGATAAATATGATAACATAGAAAATGGGCCAACTGCCATCTGATTCAGCCCACGTTAAGAATTTTTTGAGCGCACATTGAAAGGTTGATACGTTAAATTTTTATTCTGTCTCTACTCCTAAACATGACTTTTTCTAGCAATTGCATAATGAAATCATTTCTCTACTACATGTGTATAAATTTTAACTTTGGGCATTTGCTTATCTCTTAAGTTCCAGATGTTGTACAGAACATACAGTGTATGGCAACTAGCTGGCAGTCAGCTTTAGTGAAGTGGGATCCACCCAAAAAGGCAAATGGAATAATTACACATTATATGATAACAGTTGAAAGGAATGCTACAAAAATCTCTCCCCAAGATCACATGTATACTTTCATGAAACTTCTCGCCAATACCTCGTATGTCTTTAAAATAAGAGCTTCAACCTCAGCTGGTGAAGGTGATGAAAGTGCATGCAACATCAGCACGCTACCCGAAACAGGTAACAAATGTGAAACAGGTAACTGATCTGAAGCATGTAATTTACCTGAAAGAACTAACCTGAAACACAAAACTGTTCCTGGACTGTGTCCTACGTTTGTCAATAACCTTTGTAATCTTTATAGCACATTTGTCTAAAACTTTAAAAGAAATATTAAAAAATATAACACATACTTTTTCATCCCACATGTTACCTGAGGGCCAGCTGTGTGGTCCATTGAACCACCTCCATAGCAATGGGAGGCTGAAAGGAGGAAAAAAGAGAAAATCTGCTTCATTGTGTTTTTACAAGTATCTATTTCTTATTATACAAACACCAAACTTACTGAACTATGTTTTATTGTAATTTAAAATAGGGAATGAATATGTAACATATACACACACACACACACACACATATATATATATCTTTTTTTAAATTGATTTATGGCATTCTTGATGCTTCCCTGAATTCCAAAGTTGCAGTGTCAGACTCGGTTTCATCTACTTCCTTCTCTTTATACCAGCCTTCATCTTTTGTATTATTGGAATAAAAATATCTAGGTCACTAAGCTCTAGTCTTTAAAGAGGAAAACTCTTACTCTCTCTAACAGTGATCCACCCTAAGTCATAATCTCTTTCATCTTCTACCTTCTCTAATATTGTACCTCTTCATATAAATGAAAACCTGACTCCTTCCCAATAACACCACTTCCCTGGAGGTCCTCCCTACTGGGGACTGTAGGTATTGACATAATTGTTTACCTCTGGCACCTCTGGATCCTTATCTTTGAAATATCTTTTAACCCTTTCCTCCTTTTGAAATCAGCATCACCCAGTTTTACTCTACTTTTCTATCTTTGAGGCTATAAACCACAGAACTTCAAGACATGGTGTACCTTCTCTGATTTCAGTATCTTTTTCTTCTCATCCTTTCAAGGCAACATTTCTTGAAACTTTAGTGTCTTACCTACTCATCTGGAATGGACGCGTTGCAACAACAACTATCTCTTGCTCCTTACATCGCAAGGCGAGTCACTGTAACTCATCTTCCAGGAGATTCCCAGCTCTGAAAGGACCCCACTGTTTGTTTTCACTAGATGCTGGCTGATGAATAGTGCTGGAGAAAATGTAAATGGTTCTATCTTGTTCACCTATTCTTTAACTCTCCCAATTGCTCCACAATCTACTCTACATCCCTGTTTACACTTAATCAATTTTCCATAGGAAAATTCTACTCTTCCTCTGAACATGGTCTACCCCCACTATCATCCATCTTTGATGTTATTATTCATTTTACTAATAGCATCAAAGAGAATTGATTTGCCTTCCTTCAAAATTTACTGGTATCTCTATTTATGCTCTCAAGGTATATCTTGGGAACTTCATTGCCTTCCTCTTTTCAGGAATCTAACTGCTCATTTTTGTTTCAAACTCGTGTTTCCTCTAGAACATAACTCCATCAATTTAATCTACTTTCTCTTGCATTTTATCTTCTGTCTCTGTCTCTTGCACACACACACACACACACACACACACACACACACAAACACACACCAACAGCCACACAAATTGTTAGAAAGTTTCAGCTGAGGACCTGGTTGGTATATCAACCCTAAACATATTCAAAATGGAATTTATGTAACATGAATTCTCCTTCTCTTCCTCACTTTTCTGTACCTGTTCTTTATAATCAGTTGGGGATCAAGCCTCATATTCTTATGTGATTTTTCCTCCCATCTCTCCTACATATAATCAGAGCTTATCAATTCAGTCTCTGCCATGGCTCTGCAATTTGCCCCTTCTTCAACTTGACTGCCCTCATTTTATATCAGACTTGTTGCTTCCTGTAGTAATACCCAAAGGGGCCTTATCACCCATACTCATTCAGCCTGCCTGTCAGTACCATCTTTCCACCCACTTATTTTGATTGAATTGGCCCTAACATACAATTTAGAGCATTTATGTGTTGGCTGTTGAATTTTATTACCTGAGGGGTAAGAAGTAGACATGGAGATTTAAGTATCTGAAGCATAGAGGTGATAATGAAAGGTACTATGTATAAGAGATGGCCCAGAATACTCCAAATGTTTTACCTATTCTCGTCGTGTACAAAATATAGCCCAGAATTCATCACCAGTTAGATTTGACTTCTGTTTAGCTTTTCATTCTTTTATTCCTCCACTGCATCTCTTCATATAACTGATACCTGTAGCCAAACTTTATTTATTCAGCACGTTAGATTTCATGTATTCATTTCAAAAGACATTTATTAAGCACCTGCTATGGGCTAATAATTGATTAGATTCTCTTCTTTAAACTTGCTCAATACTTTTCGCCATCAGATTGTCCTACTCCCTTTCTACGTCACACAAAATTGTATTAGTTCTTAAAAGCCCAGCTTAAGTGTGTGTGTGTATGTGTGTGAGTGTGTTTAAGTCTTCAATGACATGCTAAGCATTAAAACTACAGATTCCTAGACTTCACCCTAGACTTGGCTGAATCATAGCCTCAAGAGATGAAGCCCAAGAATCTGTAGTTTTAAGCATCTCTCTGATGATTCTCTGTAAATTTTCTGAATTACTGGACTAGATTACCCAGGAATTTTGATGGCAGGTGATGTGTAGCAGTGAGGACAGGCAAACAGTGTCAGAGAGGCCCAGAAAGGGGTAGCAGGTGTTTCCTCAGTGGGTGGGCAGCAGATCATTGCTATACAGAGTCTGAGAGAAGGAAATATGTTCAAATGCAGGCAGGTGGTCTGCATCAGGGTGGTCTAGTACCAGGTGAAATGGTCTTGATCATTGGACGGGAGCTGAGTCCTAGAGAACTGGCAACGAAAGACAGGACAGTAATTCTGAGATAAATGAGAGGTTCAGAACTCAGAGAACAGGGCAGAGGACTCATTATTATTGATTCCACTGGTACTCAAGGTGACTGCTCAGTCACAGGAATGAAGCAGAAGTTTAATTAGTAGAACAGAGATGCATAATCAAAGTATATACACTTGATGTAGAGCCACCTGAACTTAAGGACAGATCTTTGTTAAAAAAAAAAAAAATCCTTTAAGGATTTGAATTAGATTTTAAGTCAGGATTAAAAGATTGCATGAATGGAGACTGAAGGAATTCTAAACCAATGAATTAGGAAGGTATTAGGCATATTGTACCATGTATTATGTGCTCCCTTACTACTGAAGACAAATGTTGCTCAAAGTTTGGACTGCTGACTCTCCCTGCATCAGAAGGTACATCCCCGAGGCCCTACTCTAGACCTGTGGAATCAGAGTTTGGAAAATAAAACTCACAAATCTTCCTTTAAACAAGGTATGTGAGGTGAGAGACAGTGCTGAAATTTGAGAACCATTCTATTCCACTGTATACTCTTTGCTTGTGGGGCTATGTCTTATTTGTCTTTATTTTACTCACAGTTCATAGCAAAGAGCCTTGGGCATTCTAGGCACTCAAATTTTTGTAAAAGAAAGAAATGAATTGTTTTCTCATGAAATTCATAATTTTTCATAAGGGTGTTACTCCACTGCAATGTATTATTTCCACACTTTCATCAGGCAAAATTATAGCTATTTTCTCCCAGGCAGATGTAAGTTTTTTCAATTCAGGAGAGTCATTCATATGAAACATGAGTATTAACTGCTGCTTTAAAAATATTTAAATAATTTGTTTATCTTTAAAATTAATTTTCAGATCTAGCATGTAATTGTATTTATGATTACAGTTTTTACTAGGTAAATAATTTGCTTTTATCTGGGTTCACATGAATTGTTTGTTGGTAAGACATTAGTAAGAACTGGAGATTCATTGCTCAGAATGGAAGCAGTTTTATAGCTGTTGCAAACTTCTAATTTATGGTGGTCTAAGATTAGTCACAGTGTAGAGTCAGCTGTGAGTCACTGACTCTGTACTTCTCACTCCCTTGCTGCCTAGTGTCTGACCTTAACATTCCTTCCAGGGATTATTGGGTGTTTTTCTCAGTGTAAACTTGGTCATATCGGGCACAGTTAAACATGCATCATAGATGATTGAATTTATGAGGAGATTAGTGTTCAGTGTCTGAACTGGTTCCATTGTTGCAGTCAAACACATCAGAATAAGGCAAATACAGATGAAGGCCCCCAAACCTAGTAATTTTAATAGCATTTTCTGTCGAAGTATATTATATGTACCAATAGAAATATTATAGCAAGTTCAAGTGCATACAGGACTTAACTTTTAAAATCTCAAATTAGTTCAAAATGCGTGCACTTCTCCATATTATTTTCAAATCTTAGTAAATATGGTGATTTAATATTGAACTTGAAAATTTGTTCTTTTTTTCTGGAAGATAATTTTACAGTTTGGATTTATTCAACGCTCTTCCAAGTTCAGTAATTTAGAATCAAAAGAGGAAAATAAGCTATATCCCTTGGATGCCCAAAACTTAATTGAGGGAAAGTGAAATACTCAGTTGTGGTTTTTAGGGGTGTTCTTTTCAGCAGTGATTTCTTTATTAGCTTTTTGTTCAGTAGGAGGTATTAGGCACCTAGATGGACCCACTGGAAGTCCACTGAGCTTGCAGATATATTAATGGATCAGCACCGAATGGGAGTGTGTTTAATATCCCTGTTTTTTTCCCCTTCTACTCTTGGTTCTTTCAAATAACTGTGTAGTGTTTAATAGCATATATGTAAACTCTCAGGCCTCTTCTACAAAGCCATGACCGCCGTTCCCCTAAGAATTATTTAAGAAATGTATTTGTTATGTACTTTATTTGGAGCCCTATTTTGTGGGCCTCTGTGAGCAGTGTAGAGATTACTGGGCGAACTGTGATTAGGACAAAATCTAACTTCCATTTACCAGCTTTTTAAAAAAAATAAGATATACCATTTATGAGAATTCAGACCATTCTTAAGTACCATTTAATAGAGTGGATGTGGATGGTAAAAGTTTTCTCAAGGTTGCAAATTAATGTGCTAATTCAAAAGAAGTTTACTTTTTCCTTTGTCTGCATCCCAGTGACATTGCTCTCCTCAATCGAGATGAGAAGTCAAACATGCAGGAAAATTGTGTGGTCCTGTTTGTTCTTAAGCAAGTGAATTGACACATTCTACTTACCAGTCAGTAATTGTAGAAAGCACAAAAGCCATTATAGTTGCCTGTCATGGATCAGAGAGAAATAGCTATTAGCATTGCTACTTTAATTGAAGTTCAAATGCTTTACAAAATATATTTCATACAGACTTAATTATTAAATATAATACTTTCCTTTAGAGTGAACATCAGGTGAAAAGTATCCTTTATACTTGTGGTATGGTGGACATTTGACCAGCATATACTCATGTAATGCTTACTGAGTCCAGGCTTTGTGTTTGGGGTTCAAGACTCAAGTTTGAATCCCAGATGGCATTGGTGATCTCGGCTCTGCAGGTCCAAATAACTCCACCATTATTGTAAAGACATATCTAATAAATATAAAGCAATTAAACACAAACCTACATAAATATGTCAGTTGTGTGGATTGAAGATTGAATCAAATAGGAATTCAGGAGAAATACCTTTTATGGAAGGCCGTATTGAAGAAGTGGAATAGCAACTGGATGTTGCTTATTGATAGCTTTGGAATTGCTTTATAGAAGTTTAGACTCAGTAACCTAATTAGAAGATGATGATATGGTTTTGCAACTTGAATTTCATAGTCAGGTATACTAATGTTTACTTAGATTTACCTGGTATAGATCAATAAAATAGCTAAGTTTACTACATATTCTTTTTGTTGTTCCTCAATATGCTATGAGAAAATGTCAGTTGTACATATCAAAGAACATTCTTCTTTTTATTTGAGCAATCTTAGATGGCGGAGGTTAGGTAGACCTGAAGATTATGGGTATGCTAAAGCACTTACGGTAAGCCACTCTGTGGCCCTATCGCTATTCATGAAAATGGTGAGATAGATAGAGGGGAGTAAATAGAAATTCCAAGACACAGCAAGGGAAAACACATAGTAGTACAAAGGAATGTAATAAGGGGTCAAGGCTGAGATGGAAGCCTGACTAGAGGGTGCTGTACTGAAAAGAGTATAGGACGTGAGATCGAATAACTCAGGTGGAACTTACTCTGCTTTGTATAGTTGTAGCAGAAATTTGAATACAATATTATGGAAATTGGGTATTCTGCTAAATTTAGAGTAGGAAGCAACATAAATTGACTCTGAAAACAGTGATTTTTTTTTTGGCCCTTTTCCTAAAACCCTGCAGTAATCTCTTCAGATGGAGAAGGATTTGTTCATTACAAATTCACTGAATCTCTCAAATCATAAAGAATAAAATCCACAGTCATTTTAATGGTCCGTAAGGTCCTTTTTCAACCTAGCATTCTCTTCCCTAGTAATGTATGTGTCTCTTCCTTCATCTTTTGAAATTTAGCCTCAAATACCACCTCTTCAAAGAGGATCTAACGTATTTATGATTAAAACTCCTCCCAGCTAGAATTTTCTATGCCTCTTTCTTGCTTTACTTTTCTCTGTTATAGGTATCATTATCTGTGGATCTGTCCTCATTACAATGCATGCTCCATGAGAATAGGGATTCTCCTTTGTGCACTTCACCCTTGTTTTCAGTGCCCAGGAATGCATCTGGTGTACAGTGATACTCAATAGATATATTATTAAAGAATGAATGAATCAGCCAATCAATATACAGGCCTAGAAGAGTGATAGAGACACAGTGAATACTCAGTATGCATACTTTGGGTGCCTGAAGTAGAAACTTTCAGCCACAAAATTATGTTTAGACAATTATGTGGTAAAATATCTAAGAAAGGCATGTCTTCTGTGGTAAATCTTTTTAATTAAACGTTTTATTTTGAGATAGTTATAGAGTCACGTGCATATATAAGAAATAATATAGGGAGCTCCTGTGCTCCCTTTATCTAGTTCCCTCCAATGGGAACATCTCTTAAGACTGCAGTGCAGTATCACAGCCACCATATTTATATCAATGCAATCAATATAGAGAATATTTCAGTGAGAATAATTTCTCATGTTGCCTTTTTATGGCCACACCCAACTCCTGCCCACTCTCCTTGTACTTCTGCTCATCTTAACCCTCTGATAGCCACTAATTTGCTCTCCATTTTCTGTAATATTGTCATGTTAAGAATGTTATATAAATTTTTTTGTACTGATTGATATGTTCATGTAATTTTCTTGTTAATATGGCTTGTCAATATGGTGGATTAAATGGATTGATTTTCTAATACTGAACAAATCTTTGGTCTCTGGAATCAACCCCACTTGATCATGGTGTACTTCTTTTTACTTATTACTGATTTCTATTTGCTAATAGTTTGTTAAAGATTATCGCATCTATATTCGTGAGGGATATTGGTCTGTAGTTTTGCGGGTTTTTTTTTTTCACTGTCTTTGTCTAGTTTTGGTATCAGGGTGATGGTGGCGTTAGAGAATGAGTTTGTGAGTGTTCCTTCCTCTGCAATTTTCTGGAATAGTTTCAGAAGGATAGGTGTTAACTAAGAGAAGTCTCTAAAGTGTTAACTTTAGAGAAGTCTAAATGTTTGATAGAATTCACCTGTGAAGCCATCTGGTCCTGGACTTTTGTTTGTTGGGAGGTTTTTTAATCACAGTTTCAATTTCAGTACTTGTGATTGGTCTGTTCATATTTTCTATTTCTTCCTGATTCAGTCTTGGGAAATTGTACCTTTCTAAGAATTTGTCCATTTCTTCTAGGTTGTCCATTTTATTGGCATATAGTTGCTTGTAGTAATCTCTCATGATCCTTTTATTTCTATGTCCGTTGTAACTTGTCCTTTTTCATTTCTAATTTTATTGATT
This sequence comes from Neophocaena asiaeorientalis asiaeorientalis, assembly GCF_003031525.2. Classification (NCBI taxonomy): domain Eukaryota; kingdom Metazoa; phylum Chordata; class Mammalia; order Artiodactyla; family Phocoenidae; genus Neophocaena; species Neophocaena asiaeorientalis. The sequence goes on along the minus strand of NW_020185339.1, from coordinate 4,140,973 downwards.
TGAGCCCTCTTTCTTTTTTCTTGATGAGTCTCACCATCTTTGTCTAGTATCAGTATCAGAGAATACTAGCTTTATAATACAAATCTCTTCTAATTTCTGGAAGAGATTGTGTAGAATTTGTGTTAATTCTTCTTTAAACATTTGGTTGAGTTCTCCAGTGAAACTATCGAGGCATGGAGATCTCTTTTTGGGGAGTTTTAAAATTATGTTTAAGTGTTCTCAGGATGCAAAGTTGGAGCTGAAATGTATATCGAATCAGTTGCAGAAAGTGATACTTGTAAATAATACATTTTTCAAAAAGGAAGTCTCAAGAGATAATGAAATATGGTAAACTAAAATGTGTTGAATTGATATGAGATGAAAATACGATATATCGAAACGTGTGAAACAGTTAAAGCAGTGAAGAGAGGGAAATTTATAGCATTAAATACATACACTGGAAAAGTCTCAGATCGATAATCTAAGGTTCTCCCCTCCACTAGAGGCTAGAAAAAGAAAAGGAAGATATAGTGAAGGAAGTAAACAATAAAAATAAGAACAGAAATCAGTGAAATTGAAAACAGAAAAACAGTAGGAAAAATCAGTTAAACAAAACTGGTTCTTCAAAAAGATGAAATTGACAAATGTCTAGCGAGCCCGACAAAGAAAAAAAGAAGTCACAAATTACCAATATTTAGAAATGAAATCACTGCAGACATCAAAAGGATAATAAGGGAATAATATCAAGAATTTTATACCTTAGATGAAATGAACTTTTTTTTTACTGGAGTATAGTTGCTTTACAATGTTGTATTAGTTTCTGCTGTACAATGAAGTGAATCAGCTTTATGTATACATATATCCCCTCCCTCTTGGATCTCCCTCCCACCCCCCTCCCATCCCACCCCTCTAGGTCATCACAGATCACCAAGCTGAGCTCTCTGTGCTATACAGCAGGTTCCCACTAGCTATCTGTTTTACACATGGTAGTGTATATATGTCAGCCCTAATCTCCTGATTCATCCCACCCTCCCCTTGCCCCCCCGTGTCCACATGTCCGTTCTCTTCGTCTGCGTCTCTATGCCTGCCCTGCAAATAGGTTCATCTGTACCATTTTTCTAGATTCCACATATATGCATTGATATATGAACTTACTCTTTAAAATCACAATGACCACAGCTCAGTTAATATGAAATACATGATTTGACTAGTCCTACAACTATTAAGGATACTAAATTTGTGATGGTTTCCTTTGATAGCACTCTGGTAGAGAAAAGGAGGGCACCTCTCCATTACCGCCAGATGTATGTAGAAATCCAAATTCCCCACTTGGCCTCTGCTGACACCCAAGGGGAGGATGTTGGGTGAGCATGAGAAACAGGGCTGCCCACCAGGCTTCCACTAAGAAGGATAGGAGTGCCTCATATTCTCCACTGACACGGTGGAGGGGACTTACTACCTCCGGAAGGGGTGAAAGTTCTGGCTCCCTATTTTACCTCACTCTATGAAGGATGGTTTAGGTACCTCACTACCGCCTAGTAAAGGCAGACTAGCTTCTTCATTTGACCTTTGTCGTCATGGGAGGGAGTGGGACCACAGCTTTTTACTGTAGTTTTTGGGTAGAGTTGTTATTGTCTAAAAGTTTTCTGTCTTGCTAGGCTGCACTGTTTTTTTTCTGTTAGAGGGAGGAGGCTTTTTCTGAGGCTTTTTTAGTCTGAGCTGGTTGGCATTTGGAGATTGCTGGCCTTGGGGCTATACAAGGCAAAAAGACAAGCCAGAGAGCTCACCACTGTGTTGTTCCCTGGGTCGTGAGTTCCCTAGTTGCTTTGCCTTCTCACCACCTTTCAGAGTCTTCTTATGTTTGTTTCATATTTAATGTCCAAGGTTTTAGTTGTACTCAGTGGAGGGAACTGGGAAAATATATCTACTCCATCTTCAAAGCCTGAAGTTCATTTGTGGGGATATGCTTAATATCACGTGTGGTACCCTTTTAAATCCGTATATTCAAGATTAAGTTATTTAATACATATGAAGTACTCTGCCAGAGACTACTGGTAGGACTATGATGAAATAAAATTATATTCTTGTGCTTTTAAACTTTAGAATTACATAATTTTAGATCTTTATTGGATTTCAAAGATAACCCCATTCAGCCATTTCATTTTGCAAGCGTGGAAAATGAAGCACAGAGGTTTAGTGTCTGCTGAGAGTGTGCTTTAACTAATTATTAGTAGAACTCTTACTAATCCAGAACTCTTTCTACCATATTATGGTACTTCCCTTACATTAGAAATTCAACCGATCATTTGTGTTTACTGGAATTAAAATGTTTTTCTCATTATTTCACAATATCTAAATAGAGTCATTATGGAGTGGGGAAATTCAGGTTCATCATACGAATTTCATTAATTTGTACAGGGATATATATGTTCTGAGTATATACATACTTTTGTCCAAATATGGTTTTAAAATTTAGGAAAACTAAATTTCTATTATCAAATACGTGCTTAACCTATAATACTAAAAATACTATGAGTTAATATAGTAAGATCTGTAAAATACTGAAGCCATTCTGGGAAATTTTATACTTTCTAGCCACATATCACATTTTTTATCCTGGATCAGTTCCAAAAGTGTAATCTTTGCTATTATGAATTTCTGTCTTAGGTATCAAATTCTAAATTATAAATTTAAAAGTCCTTTTAAATGCAATTCCTTTTGTAAAATAATGAACCTGAGTTACTCTGCATAATTCTCCTTGACCCCACTGATGCTCTAATACCTTTCATTAAGTGGAGTCCAGGCAACCACTCTTTTCTTCATCCCAGCTCCAGCTAAGGCCAGCTGTTCTTCAAGCAACATTTTTATTAACTTATTTAGGAACTGGGGCATATCTTATTACCCTATTTTCCATTCCTGTCTTATGCAGCTGTAGTTGATACTTTTCATAACAGCCTTTACATATCAACCTCCTCCTCCATTTCACCTCATTTTTTTCTTATTCTCTTTTACTTCCCTTTTTAAGTAAATTATGCACGTGTGTGTGCATGCAAAAGCTCCTCTTCTTTCTTTCTTTCTGGTAGCCATACGACTTGAAAGCTTCAGGAATGTGCTCCTTGTTTCTATGAGATTATAAGCTTCAGGGAAAAACATTTACTAATGGTGGAAAAACTCTGAAATGTAGAATAAATGAGTTTTAATGATAGCAAAATTTCATTAACAATATTACATTAATTTAGACAATTTAAAAATGCAATATGAATACAAAGAAAAGGCTTTAAACAAATAGTAGGTTGTGCAAATTATCATTAATCTCAAAATATTACAAGTTTCATGGTATATAAGAAAACAACTTTTGGAGGAAGCTATTTTATAAATATAAGACATGCATAAATAGCAGCCACTTTTAGAATTCAAATAAAGTAACATTTCTTAGTATATTAATGTTATGGTAATTTGAATATTCACCACCTCCTATTCACTGCATCCTTGAATCACCCATTAGTTCGGTGCCTGGATACCTTATTATGAAGAATTACTACTTTAAAGGCAATTTGCAGTGTTAGAAAGATAATAAATGTAATTCCATATGGATCACAATAATGAAATCTATACCAGTTAAAGGATATGTTAAAAAACAGTAGCCCAATTTTCTGACATTTATTACTAATTAAATTAGCCTACTTTAGATAGGATTTTTTAAAAGCGAAGGTTGTTAGTAATTTTTAAAATGTAACTACATTAATATTTTCTATGTATGACAGTCTGACATTTTTAAAGTTTAGCCTGAAATTTAAAACTAATTTTGTATTTAGGATGTTATTACAGAGAAATTATTAACTGTGTGAGACATACTCCCTAGAAGCTGGATAGAATGCTGTTCTTACAAGTACTATTAGAAAATTTGTCTGAAGATTGAACAGTTACCAAAAGAGAATTGAAAGTAGTTGTAGACGTACTTGGACTAATCTGTAAGGCTTCTTTTCTAGTATGGATACATGAGAAATACAATAAAGCTCATGATTTTTTCCATAATGTCTAGATTTATAAAATATTAGCTAGAAAGTATTAGTATCTAGGATTTTAATTTTCTATATAAATGTATAACATTTTGAATATTGTTGGTACGATTTAATGGGAAAGCCTTTTTCTTTTCATTTTTTTAACATTTTCTAATTATGGGAAATTATTTTATATACAGTGAGATGCACAGAACTTAATTATACAATTAAATGAGTTTCCACACATGTATACAGCCATGTAACCACCACTCAGCAACATATAGAATATTTCCATCTTCCACAGAAAGTTCCCTTGGACACCCACTCCCCAAGGCAACCACTATCCTGATTTCAATCAACATAGATTAGTTTCAGTTGTTCTTGAGCTATATTTACTCTTTTATATCTGGTCTATTTCTTTCAACATAATTGTGAAGCTCATGTTGTTGAGGGTTTCAGTAATTTGTTCTTTTTATTATTGAGTCATTTTCCACCATTTTAATATCCCTTTTTTTTTTTTTAAAGATGTTGGGGGTAGGAGTTTATTAATTAATTAATTTTTGCTGTGTTGGGTCTTCGTTTCTGTGCGAGGGCTTTCTCTAGTTGTGGCAAGCAAGCGGGGGACACTCTTCATCGCAGTGCACGGGCCTCTCACTATCGCAGCCTCTCTCGTTGCAGAGCACAGGCTCCAGACGCGCAGGCTCAGTAGTTGTGGCTCACGGGCCTAGTTGCTCCGCGGCATGTGGGATCCTCCCAGACCAGGGCACAAACCCATGTCCCCTGCGTGGGCAGGCGGACTCTCAACCACTGCACCACCAGGGAAGCCCTGTTTTCTTTTGATGGACGTATGGATTGTTCCAAACTAAGTGTTATGAATAAAACTGTTAAAGATATTTTTGTATAAAACTTTTTTGTGGACTTGCTGGGTCATAGTCCAGATGGATGTTTAACTATTCAAGAAACTGATGATTTTCAAGTGGTTGTTCTATTTTAAATACTCACCCAACAGCATGTGTGAGAGTTCTAATTACTTCTCGGTATCAGCAGAATTTGGTGTTATCAGTCTTTTTTAATTTTAGACAGTCTAGCTGGTATAAAAGAACTTCTGTCTTATTGTAAGTTTAATTTTCATTTCAGTGATGACTAATGATGTTAAATCCTTTAACATGGTTATTGATAATTCATATAAAGACAGTCTTTGCTTTACCTGATAGTGTGGGACCATAAAAATGACTGTAAAGCTGTCTGTAAAATGTGCGCAAAGCAACCTTAATAATCAATAGGGAAAATGATGATTGTTCCATAACCTTCAAAGTGTTTTGTCACTACATTAAAAACTCTCTTACTGTCAGTTATAAATATATAGAAATGAAAAAACAACAAAAACAATATTTAGTACACTGTAATTTAAAACATTAGAAATAACTGAGAATGAAAGCTTTCACTTTATTAAAAACATCAAGAGTGGTTACTTGCTTTTTCTCACTGTTTAGCTTATGATATAGAGAGACCATCTTTTCTATGACTTGGCAAAGTTTGGATTAGCTTTGAACGTGCATATGGGCACGTGACATATGCACATGGGAGATAAGGAGGCCAAATAACTACACACTTTGCTGCCTGTGCATGAACTAAATAACAGATGCACAGTGACCAATCAATGATAGGTTTCAAAAGAAATGATATTATTGGTCTCTGATTATGATGTACATCTGTTTGTGTGTGAAACCAAATCATTTTTTATTTATTTGTTTTAAACTTTTTATTTTATATTGGCGTACAATTAACAATGTTGTGTTAGTTTCAGGTGTACGACAAAGTGATTCAGTTATACATATACATGTATCTATTCTTTTTAAAATTCTTTTCCCAATTAGGTTGTGCAGAATATTGAGTAGAGTTTCCTGTGCTATACAGTAGGTCTTTGTTGGTAGCAATTTTGTGGACAGGAGAGCTAGCAGTGAAGTACTTTATACAAGAACTCATAGTTAATATATAAAGGTAACAAAGTTTAACCCCTGTTTTGGGCAGACAGGTGTTATTTAATTAAACCATAAAAACAGAAATTCAGGCATATTAGAACATGCAACGTGAGGATTGTTCTGTCATTTTTGACAGGTTTTCGTTCAAGTCTTTAGCCCATTTTGTATTAAGTTGCTTTTCTTTTTGGTGTTGAGTTACAGGAACTCTTTATATATTTTGAATACAAGTCCTTTATTAGATGTATATATAACAAATATTGTCTCTTATTAGTCAATGGCTTGATTTTCTATTTCCTTAATGGTACCTTTGGACGAGCAGATTATTTTAATTTTGATGAAATCCAAATTAGCAATTTTTAATTTCACATTAGTACATTTTGTGTCCTAAGAAATATTGTCTACTTCAAGATCATGAAGATATTATCCTGTCTTTTATACTAGAAATTTTGCAGTTTTAGCTTTTATATTTATATCCATAATTCATCTCAAATTTTGTGTATGTGTATAGTATGAGATATGATTTAAAGCTCCTTTTCAATATATTCATTCAATTTTTCCAAAACTTTTTAAAAGACTTTCCTTTTCCCTACTGAATTACCTTGGTAGCTTTGTCAAAAATCAGTTGACCCTATGCACTTGTATCTCTTTCTGGAATATATTCTCTTCCATTGATTTGTATACCTTTATGAATACCACACTGTGTTGATTACTACAGTTTTATAACAAATCTTGAAATCAGGTAGTGTAGATTCTACAAATGTGTTCTTTTTCAAGGTTGTTTTAGCTATTTTAGTTCTTTGTATTTCCATATAAATTTTATTATTAGAATCACCTTGTTGATTTTTACCAAAAAAACCCTGTGGCATTTTCATTGGGATTGCATTTAATCTATTCATGCATGTAGGGAGAAATGCCATCTTAATATTGAGTTATCTGGTCCATGAACATGGTATATGTCTCTATTTTTAGACTCTAATTCCTTTCAGCAGTGCTTTGTAGTTTTCAGCAAATGAATTTTACATGTCTTTTGTTAAAATTATTCCTATTTAACGTTTTAATTTTAGTCGCCAGTTGTTTGATGTAGAATCTAGAAATGCAGTTGATTTTGTTTATTGGTATTGTATCCTACAACTGCTGAATTTGCTTATTAGTCCGAGAAGGGTTTTGTTATATATTGCTTTAGAATTTTCTACATTTATAAATGTCACTTCATCTACAATTAGGGTAATTTTTATCTCTTTCTTTCTAAAGCCTGTGACTTTTTTCCCTTACCATATTGCACTGGCTAGACTCTCTGGTACTATATTAAATAGAAGTAGTAAAAGCAGACATCCTTGCATTGTTCCCAATCAAAAGGGGAAGCATCCATCCTTCACTATTTTGTATGATGTGTGCTGTAGGATATCTGTAGATGCCCATGATTGAATGCTTTTTCTCTTTTATTCTGTTACTGTGGTAAATTATATGATTCGCTTTTTTAATATTAAGTGAAATTTACCTTCCTGGGATAGACCACACTTGATCAGATGCACTATACTTTTATATATGGCTTGACAAGTGTTTACAAATTTTATTAATTTTTCTGAAAAACTAATTTTTGAATTTGTTAATATTCTCTTTTATTTATCTATTTTCTATTTCACTGAGTCCTGATCTTTATTATTTTCTTCCTTCTAAATATTCTGCTTTTAATATGCTCTTTTTTTCTGTATTTTTATCCTAATTTTCTTTCTGTCTTTTTTCCCCAGCTTTATTGAGGTATAATTCACGAATAAACATTGCATATATTTAAGGTATACAGTGCAGTGCTTTGATACACGTATACATTGTGAAATGATTCCCCCAATCAAGCTAATTAACCTGTCCATCACCTCACATATTTACCTTTTGTTTGTGTGTGGTGAGAACACTTAAGATCTACTCTCTTAACACATTTCAAGTATGTAATATTGATACATCATTATTAACTATAGTCACCATGCCGTACATTAGCTTTTTCATATAACTTATTCATATAACTGAAAGTTGTACCCTTTGACAAACATCCCACTATCTCCCCTCCACTCCCCCGGCCCCTGGCAATCACTGTTCTATTCTGTTTCCATGAGTTTGACTTTTTTAGAGTCCATACATAAGTGAGATCTTGCAGTATTTATCTTCTTGTAGCTAGTTTATTTTACTTTACATAATGATTTTAAGCCTTTCTTCTTTTCAAATATAATCATTTACAGCTATAAATCTCCTAATTATATATCACAAATTTTGACTTCTTACTTTTGATAAAAATATTCTCTAATTTCCTTTGAAATTTCTCCTTTGAGCCATGGTTATTTAAAAATATATTTAATTTCTAATATTTGGGACTTATCTAGATATCCACATGTCATCAATTTTTCATTTATTGCCATTATTGTTAGAGAATATGTCTGTAACACTTAATTTTTAAAAATTAGTTGGGACAGTTTCTGTGGCTCAGCATATAATTTATCTTGTTGAATATTCTTCCATGCACACTTGAAATAATGTCTATTCTTCAGTTGTTGTCCATAATGTTCTATGTATTAATTCAGTATGATAATGTTTTGCAAATCTGTATTCTTACCACTTTTCAACAAAAATTATTCGATATATTATTGATAAGGAAATATTAAAATATCCACATATATTGTGGATTTGTCTATTTCTTCAAGTCTGTCAGTATTTGGTTCATGTACTTCAAAGTTTTTTATTAAACACACATATTATAATTGTTATAACTTCCTAACTGATCCATTAATCATTATAAACTGTCTCTTTTATCTTTAGATCATTCCTTGTCTTAAAGATTCTTTAGTCTGGTATTAATATAGGCACATGCTCTTTAGTTTACGGTTTGCTTTGTATGTTTTTTTCTATCTTTACTTTTGAATTATTTGTATCATATTTAATTTGTGTGTCTGGTGGACAAATTATGTCTCTTGTGGGCAGCATATAATTGAGTCTTTTATTTTTATCTTACTTGACAATCTCTTCTAAATGGAGCATTTAATCTATTTATGTTTAAAGTCATTATTAAGTTAGTTGAGTTTAGTTCTATTTGCTATTTGTTTTCTAGCTCTTTTTTAGTTCCTCTGTTCTTTCTTTATTGCCTTCCTTTGGGTTAATTGGATGGTTTTAGCTTTCTGTTTTAATTTCTTTATAGGATTTTTATCTATGCTTCCTTGTCATTATTTTTTGTGGTCGATCAAGGGATTACAATATAATTCCTTAGTTTATTGTATTTAAATTAATATTCTACAACTTCACATAAAATATATGAACTTTGCAAAAGTACAATTCCTATATTTTGTCATACATTTGACATCTATATATTTTAAATGATTTACATATATTTACATTGTAAATCCCACAATTTGTGGTATTATTTTTACTTACAGAGCCAGTAGACATTTACATAAATTAAGAAAAGACCATGTATTTCCCATATAATTACCATTATTGGTGTTCTTCTATTCCAGTAGTTATGAGTTACAGCTAATTACAGCTAATATTTCCCTTTCAACTAAAGAACTCACTTTAGAATTTCTCCTAGTGCAGGTATGCTAGCATCAAATTCTCTCAGATTTTATTTATTTGGAAATAGACTTATTTTGTTTTCACTTTTGAGGGTCTTTTTCTGTGGATATAAGATTCTGGGTTGATAGTTCTCCCACCCAATATTTGTCTCTTTAAAGATGTAATTCCTTTGTCTTCTAGTACTCATTATTTCTGATGAGATGTCAACCACCATTTTTATCATTAGCTCTTGTGTATGAAATGTTATTTGGGGGACACTTTTCAAGTTTTTTTTTTATCTTACTTTTAAGCAGTTTTACAATAATATGGCTAGTGTGGGTTTTGTTGCATTTATTTTGCTGTGGGTTCATTTAGTTTTTTGTATTGGTAAATTAATATTTTTCTAAAATTTGAGAAATTTTGGGCCATTATTTTTTAAATTATTTTTCTGCCATCTTCTTTTCTTCTGGGACTCTAATTCCATACCTCTTAAGTGACTGAGACTTTATTAAATTTTTTCACGTTTCTTCCTTTATTCTGTAGATTGGAGTTCTATTGATGTGACATGATGTTCATTGACTGTATTCTGCCATCTTTAATCTGGTGTTAAACAAATCCAATATCATGTCAGGTATTATACTTTTAAATTCTAGAATTTCCCTTTAGTTCTGTTTCCTTACTTCCATTTCTCTGCTGAAATTCCCCATTTGCTTTGTTTTCCATTAAGTCAAATAAAATATTTATAATGGCTTCTTTAAATTAATTTTCTACTACTTCATACACCTGCATTATCCTGTGATCTCTTTCTATTGAACACTTTTTCCTCCTGACTACAAGTCACGTTTTCCTGTCAATAGTAATTTTCCTGCCTGACTAGAAATTTTTTTTTTTTTTTTAGATGTTGGGGGTGGAGTTTATTAATTATTTATTTTTGCTGTGTTGTGTCTTCGTTTCTGTGTGAGGGTTTTCTCTAGTTGTGGCAAGCAGAGGCCACTCTTCATCGCGGTGCACGGGCCTCTCACTATGGCGGCCTCTCTTGTCGCGGAGCACAGGCTCCAGACGCACAGGCTCAGTAGTTGTGGCTCACGGGCCTAGTTGCTCCGCGGCATGTGGGATCCTCCCAGACCAGGGCTCAAACCCGTGTTCCCTGCATTAGCAGGCAGATTCTCAACCACTGTGCCACCAGGGAAGCCCTGCCTAGAAATTTTTAAACTTATATTGGATATTGTTTGTGACATTGTGCAGAAACTCTGGATTTTGGTATCTTCTTTTGAAGGGTGTTGGCTTTTTATTCAAATAGGCCATTAAATTACTGAATTATAGTTTTGTGAATGTTTGATTTTGGTTTCAACCTTATTTGTAGAGAGAATTCCTTAATCCTGGGACATAGAGCAAAGTAAATGTATGGCCCTTTTGGGATTTTAAAATGAAGCCTGCTGTTTACCAATTCCTTACTTTGGTGGGATTCAAATTCTGAATTTTATCTCCTCTGCATTGGGAAGCAACTAAAATTTCTAGTAAGTTTTTCATCTGTTGCCTTCCACTTTGCTTCTTGGCATGTCCTTCATACTTCCATAATTATGAGATTGGCCAAGGATTTTCAGGAAATTTAGAACTGTAATTTTGGGTCTAACGCCTTTGTGGCTTCTTCCTTTTTGAACTACTCTGGCAATCCTGCATCCCATTCCCTGACACCACAAGCCAGAAGCTGTCCCTCCCTCCGCCACAGAGTTTATAGCTGTTATCTGCAGAAGGATTAGTGTGACACAAGCTATTCTGGCATCATCAGAACATCCCTCAAACTTATCAGGTTTGGATAATGGAATATTTTTACATAAATTTTTGACTACTGCAGCAAAATTTTTTTGCACGATTTTGACAGTTCTAATCACACTGTGCACTTTTATGTATAATAGCCTTACCAAACATTTTGTGAGTACATAGAGGAAGGGTTTACACTGCAATAATATACATGACTTTAAATTAAACAGTATTTTTGTTCTTAAAAATATTTTGGCAATCTGGAATGTTTCTACTGGCTACATTATTTCACAGTGCCTCCAGTCTCTATCCTTTGATCCTTTCTTCTCTATTGATTGTTTCTGCTTACATCTTTTCTTGTATTTGGTCTCTCTCTTTCTCTTATGGAATCCTTGAAAAATCCAAATTCTTCTGTCCTATAGAGCTTTCCCCAAACTTACATCCAGGACTCCTTTTGTATACTTTACTCTATCAAGGTTTTCTGTACAGCCAGTTTTTAGAAAAGAATGGTTTTAAGCAGCATTTGATTATAATCAGCATTGGTGACACTTGTTCATCAGTCAACATTGGTGATATTTTCTTCTTGAAATCCATGCATTCATCCATGCATCCATGTATCCATCCATTAGTTTGTTCATTTATTCATTCATTTGTTAAATATTTCTTAAGTACCAATGTGTGCCAAACATTATTGGCTTATGTGAGTTTCTTATGATCTCTTTTTCCTATTTTATTGATAATTTACCCTGGATTGACTATTGACTTGACAGAGACTCAGTTTGTTTTTTTTTTATTGCCTGCTTTTCTGATACTATAAATACCACCCCCTTATATGTTCATTCACTCTCATGGTTTCAAAGCTTATGTATACATATTTATCCCAAATTGTTTTTCCCTACCTTTTACTCTAACCTAAGCTTCTCCCAAAACAGCTCTATTTATTCATGCTAACAAGATATGAAACTAGCATTTTATTTACTCATATCCATCCTCAAGCACATTATCACTAACCCGTATATCTTTCTCATTGTTTCATCAATGTCAATGGTTCAGTTTAGTCTCCAGGTGTTATAGGAGTGGTCTTAATAGATGATTAATTCTGCTATATAATTATTCCCCTAAGAACTGCTTGTGATGAACTATTTCAAAACAAAGTTGTCATTTTTGATAGGTATTCTCAGGAGATGACTTGCTATATAGAGCTGTCAAATTAATGACTCTATAAAACAAATCAACTCACTTTGTCTCCAAATAGAATATGTATCATCATTTTCCTTGTTGAGTTCTCCAAGAAAAAGTGACATTTTCCCCAGAAGTTTTACTGAGATATTTTTATAAATAAGTTATGTTTCAATAATTTTTGGATTAATAACTAATATTGTTATAGCTGTGGTCCATAGAATTTTGGGTCCCCAATTGTCCATCTATACATGCACTGTGACAGACACTTAAAAATTATTTTAGAAAACTTTAGTTCTGTTTATAGATATTTTCTCAAGCATGAAAGACATGCAGATGGGATATTTTAAAATGACTTAATTTGGCATACTAATAAGTGTGTCATTCCATATTCTCAGCTTTGTAGTATCACCTAAAATCATGTTTATGTAGCCTATTTTGGTAAGTTTTGCTTCAGCTACTCCAAAATCTATCTCTGAATTAAGCCAGACCGACAGAGAGAAGTATACCTGAACTGAATAATTAGAACTTATAAAGAAATAGTTTTACAAAAATGCGTTTGATAATTATTCCGCCCACCCATATTGAGAGACATTATAAGAAAGAGCCAAGTTAAACATACTTAGAATTTACTATGTAAGGATGTTGTTGAGGACGCTGTTTATTAAATTACATGGTATTGTTTATGTGCTTTTCTGGGGGAGAAATCTACGTTTGATCTCAATACCAGAGTTTATTTCATGTTTCTTGCTCATTTAATTTGTCTTTATTTATGGTCACAGAGATTTACAGTCTTAATTTTTTCCTTTGTATTATCTTCTGTAACGTCAGAGCCAAATCATAGCCTACTTCTAGGACGTGTACAATGTACATTTGATCTATTAACCTAATTGCTGGGTTGATTCCATTTCTTTACTCCTATTTTTTTCTCTGCCCAATAAATCATCACATTTTTGCCAATATTCTTTGGCCTTTTAGCTCTATTCCTAATTATTCTTTATCACTGTAGTCTACATCGTACTGCATATATACAGTATCTAACCAGTTTCTATCACGTTTACTGTTTCCTAATGACTAGCCATATGGAGGCTCAGGATTTTCTTTAAGTTTATACTTTACCGGTGAATCTGTCGGTTGTTCTCTGTGTTCTGCAGTAGTCATCTAAATTCATCTCTCAAACGTTCAGTGCCCTTCAGTAGTACCACACTTGATATTACACCGCCCACAACTTTTTTCTTATGACTTCCTTAGACTTTCTTTTCTCCAGTCTGGTATACTTTCCAGACCATGACAAACATCTTGTTGCCATTTATGTATCTCTCCCTATATTAATGTACTTAAAACATTATTTCTTCCTCACCTGTACTAATCATCAGTTGTTCCTTTAAGTTGTAGCTCACAGATCTTCTCCTTCCATGGAGCCTTCCTCCTGGCATCACCTATTTGTGATAGTTTCTATTAGCTAAATTACTTTTATATATGTATGAAGAAGGGCTTATACCCTAAGACTTACAACTTGCCAATACCACTCAATCTGAATGTCTAGTAAATGATATTGATTAAATTCGGGTTAGTGCAAAATGTGTATCTGGTTTGGGAAATATTCTTTGCACCCGACTTTTCAGGCATTTCTATGTTTATATTGATCCATATTATGTTAGTGTTAGTAAACAGTACTTTTGTTTGTGTATGTTCAGATCATATATTTGTACCTTGTGTTTTGTAGTTTGTTTAAAATTAGTAGAGACAAAAATATTCTTAATAAACTAGGAAAGATTGTGTTGATACTTTTGTAACTTTTATAAGTATTTATATATTTTTCAGACACCTGTTTTGCTTAAAAGAGAGTATATCTTTGCCTGAAGATACATGTATATAGTCATGACTAAAGATTTAAGGAAACTTGGTCTTCCATGTTAGTATACTTAACCAGGTCAGTGAGAAGTCAGTACAAACTACCATCCTATCATAAGAGGTTGGCAACTTCTTATAATTGATATTCAGAAGTTTAGAGAATAATTACATTTTATACACATTTTCATCTTCTAAGTGAAATATACTAAATAATCACTAAAAACTGACATGCCTTTAAAGTGTAACAAATTTTTACTTGTATAGATAGATCTACAGACTTTCAATTCAACCATGATGAAAGTATTTCGCCGGTAAGAATAATTTATGAATAAAAATGTAATTTACGGAATACCTTGGCAGAGAATGTTGATCGCTTCATCACAGTTCAGTCATGTTTAGAAAATCTAAACAAGCTGCATGATTATTCCAGGAAGCATGGAATGATGTGTTCAAATGAGTACCATCTGTGGATAGAAAAAGTTTGAGGTTTTTAGTCATTCTTAAAGAATGGAAATCTGATTCTCCATGCTAAAATGAGTGTAATCCTTTTTGTATCTGTAATTCAATAGGGCGGTTGCCTTGAAATAGTCTAGTTCAACACACGGTTCATCAAAAGAGAAGATGCTGGATATAAATGAGGTCTACATACTGCTGGTCATTTGTGTGTGCGTCTGAGGTAGCCTTGTTGAAAAAAATTGTCTACAAGTTATACATATTTGGCCTCAGATTAGATTTATTTCTTGTTCATCTTTATAAATACACTTGAGTGAAAAATGTGGACAAAATTTTGTATTGCATGAAACCAAAGGACTGTTTCATGAGCCATGATTTATTCATATAATCAACACTTACTGAGTGCCCATACGTGCCAGACTCTGGGTGTCCCGTGCAAGGCCCATCCCTGTGCTTGTCACATGGAAAGCAATTGCAATTATTGTTACCCTTCCTTTAGCCAGGTTAAAAATAACTCTTGTATGGATCTTGTTTCTTTGTCAAGTTAAAGTACTGTCCTATTTAGACCTCTTCTTCTCTGTAACACTTATTTGGAGAATAGTGGAGTCTGTGGACAAATATTAATCTGCTGAAAATTTTTTACTGTGCAACAAACTTTGCCATTAGTTTTCTTTCCTGAAATCTAAACACTGGAGGGTATTTAAAAAGTTGGTTAGAGAGCCATGGGCATCTAGTCATCCCCCCGATGAAATATGGGGA
Organism: Neophocaena asiaeorientalis asiaeorientalis; assembly: GCF_003031525.2. Classification (NCBI taxonomy): domain Eukaryota; kingdom Metazoa; phylum Chordata; class Mammalia; order Artiodactyla; family Phocoenidae; genus Neophocaena; species Neophocaena asiaeorientalis. The sequence goes on along the minus strand of NW_020185339.1, from coordinate 4,125,471 downwards.
AAGGGTAGCCTCCTCTGCCTTCTCCAGTTCATTGAATAGCTAATGCATCCTTTTTTCCTTCTACCTTTAGTTGCTTAGTAAACCCTAGGTAAAGGAAATTGAAACATGAAAGGGGTAGTTAGTGATGGACTGGAAAGAAAGGGAAACGTCTGTACCACAGTCCCTTGCTCTCATGGGGAAGAGCAGAGTCTATGGTTTTATTTATTTTATTTATTTTTGGCTGCGTTGGGTCTTCATTGCTGCATGCGCGGGCTTTCTCTAGTGGCGAGTGGGGGTTACTCTTCGTTGTGGTGCGCGGGCTTCTCACTGTGATGGCTTCTTGTCACAGAACACGGGCTCTAGGTGCGTGGGCTTCAGTCATTGTGGCATGTGGGCTCAGTAGTTGTGGCTCGTGGGCTCTAGAGCGCAGGCTTGGTAGTTGTGCACACGGGCTTAGTTGCTCTGCGGCATGTGGGATCTTCCCGGACCAGGGATCGAACCTGTGTTCCCTGCGTTGGCAAGTGGATTCTTAACCACTGTGCCACCAGGGAAGCCCTTGTCTATGGTTTTAATGCAAATGAAAAGTCAATATAAAACTTATCAAGTATTCCCACTGCACTTAGGATAAAACTAAAAATCTTGAATCCAGACTGCAAGGCTCAACATTATCTGATTCTGGCCTACATCTCCAACCTTCTGTCTTCCTCTTCATCTCCTTGTGGATGTAGCAGCCTTCTTTACGTGTTTCCAATGTGCCATATTCTCTTCCTCAGAGTCTTACACCCTGATGCTTTTCCCCTGGGAAGTTACATCTTATCTGTCAGATCTCTGATTAAATTATAATTCATCAGGAAAACCTTTCCTGACCATCTATCTAAATCAAGTCTCCTGTTATACCCTCTTATTCATTTGTTCCTACTTTCAAAAATATTTATTAAATGCCTCTTGTGTTCCAAGAATTAATCTAGACCTTCAGAGACATAATCTAATTATGGTTGGCATTCATATATGTATATAATATGTAAATAAACATATATTTTGGAGTAATTGCTCAATCTTTTTTATTAATATGAATGCAGAATAAAAACCTTTCTAGTTCTTCGGTATAAATGTTGGAGTAAAGTGGAGAGGAAAATAGGATTAGGACTATTCGAGGTGGGTGTTCAGTGTAGAATTAGGATTTATAGGAAGGTAGATATCTGTTCAAAATAATGAAGGCTGTACAAACTAATAGAGCGATCTGGAAATCAATTTTAAAATAAAGCCCCTCAAGATTTTGCTCTGTATATTTAAGAACAAGCTAGATAAGTAGAGATTGGTCATTTGGCAGAGTGAAGTTGTATTATATTAGTTTTCTATTGCTGTGTCATGAATTATCACAAACTTAGTGACTTAAAACAACACCCATTGGGCTTCCCTGGTGGCGCAGTGGTTGAGAGTCCGTCTGCCGATGCAGGGGACACGGGTTTGTGCCCCGGTCTGGGAAGATACCACATGCCGCGGAGCGGCTGGGCCCATGAGCCATGGCCGCTGGGCCTGCGCGTCCGGAGCCTGTGCTCCGCAACGGGAGAGGCCACAACAGTGAGAGGCCCGTGTACCACACACAAAAAAAAGCACCCATTTATTAGAGCACAGCTCTGTAGGTCAGAGTCTGGGTATGCTGTGCCTGGATTCTCTACTCAGAGTCTCACAAGGTCAAATCAAGTTATCCATGGGCTGTGTTCTCATGTGGAGTACAGGTCCTCGTCCAAGCTCACATGGTTGCAGCAGAATTCAGTTTCTTACAGTTCTAGGACTGAGATCCCCAATTCCTGGTTGGCTTTTAGCCAAGGGCTGTCCTCAGCTGCTAAATATGTCCTGGTGGCCCCTTCCTTCTTCAAAGCCAGCAGTGGAGAAATGTTTGTACATTGAATCTAATCTCTTGCTTAGAATACTTAACTTCCTCTTTTGTAACTACCCAAAGAAAACTCTCTGCTTTTAAAGGACTCATTATAAATCAGGCCCACTGGATTATCTCTCCTTATTTTAAAGTAAACTGATTTGAATTCTTAATTACAGCTGCAAAATTTTTTTTTGCATCAGTACCTATCAGCGTTTGGTTGAAAAACTGGAAGGGGTGTAGGTACCAAAATTCTTGGGGGACATCTGCCTCCATAAAGGTCAGACGTAACAAGACAGGTTGACCAAGATGATCTCTAAGTTTCCTTCAGATTCTGATTCTGTGATCTTCTGATTCATTTGCCTGTTCTATGGATTCTACCACCAAAACAGATCTAAAAATTCACCTCTTTCCTATTGCTATCATTTTATTTCTTCTTTGCTGAACAAATCAAATATTCTATGAATTTGTCCCTTTTCCTGTTTGCAGTTATCAGACTGGACTTGATAAAATGCACTGCTGAACATCTGATTCTGTCACCTTGACAGCTTTCCATTGCCTGAGAAGCTATCTATGATCTTGTGCCATAGTATGTCCTCAGACTATTTCTCTTTGTCATTGCCAGTGTCAATTATAAGCTGTAAACTTGACTTAGATCACACTACCCACCTCTTCTTGAATCTCTACCTTTACTATTAGTGAAATCTCCTCTCACATGCAGCCTTTTCTCTTAACACTTTTCCTGAACCCCCAAATCAGTCATATTTCTCTGCTTTGTGTTAGAATATTTTGAAAATGTGCCTTATCTCCAAGAGGTCTGAATTCAAACTAGTAGCTGAAGGATTTCAATAAATTACGGAAACTCTACTTTTTAGTCAATTCTAAAACTTCTTCCTCTATAAAGGTAATTGTTCCTTAAAATAACTTTTTCTCTCATTGCTCTTATGTATAACTAAAGATAGTGTGTTGTAAGTCATATTATAAGTGTTCTGTTTGTAGAGCTACCTTTTTAAAGGTTACTGTTCAATTAAATACAGTAAGATTTGATGATAAATATTAGTATTTGAAAACAGAGTAATTGAATCTGATCCCATGGCTTTAAGTAATTTACTACTTGTTTTCCATTGCATTAGACTTTCTCTTCTTTTCCAGGTTTAGGCAAATTTACAAGCAATAGGTCTGTAGATAGTTCAGTAAAAAATTAAGAGGAAATCCAAATTTTTAACTCAAGTCCAGATCTCCCTACAGAACTCCAGACTCATGCATCCATCTATTATTTGACATCTCCTTCTGGGTATCTGATAGGCATTTCCAAGTTAACATGCTCAAAATAAATTCTTAATCTTACTTGCCAAAGCTTACTTCTTTCAGTCATCCCCTTCTTGGTTAAGTGACTTCGTCTTTCTGTTTGCTCAACCCGAAGACCTTAAAGCTTTCTTCTACTCCTTTCTCTCTGTTATACTTGACATGTCACACAGCAGCAAATCCTGTCGGCTCTCCTGCAAATTACATTCAGAATCTGAATACTTGCTTTCATTTCTGCTGCTGCAGTCCTGCCTCATGCCATCCTGATCTCTTGTGTTGACACTGCAGTAGCCTACTAATTACTCTCCCTGTTTTCATCCTTCTCTCCCTTGTCTAGTCTCAACACAGTAGCTAGAGTGAAAACATACGTCAGAGCCTGTAACTCCTCTGCTCATGTGAAAGTCTTAAAGTTCTACAATGTCGTATATAATCAAGCCTTCGGTGTTTCTTCTCAGACCTCACGTCCTACTAGCCACGCTAGCCTCTTTTTTATTCTTCAGATATACCAGGCATGATTCCAACATAGGGCCTGTAATCACACATTCCCCCCTGCTGGGAATGTTCTTCCTCCAGTCACATGGTTAGTTTCCCCACCTTCATCAGGAACTTCATGTCTCCTAATCAGTCACGCTTTCTTTTTTTTTTTAGCCAAGGGCTGTCCTCATTTCATTATCCTTGAACTCTTTCTCCTTTTTCCCTTTCTTATTTTTTTCCATAACACTAATCATCATCCAAAATACTGTATATAATACTTATTTATACTTGTGTTGTATATAAACCTCTGGAATGTAAATTACACCAGGGTAGGGACTTTTGTCTATTTTGTTCATTGTATTCCCAGCACCTACAGTAGTACTTGGCATAAATTAGATGCTCATTAGGTATTTATTGAAATCTGAACCAATATGATATGTTTAGGAATAAATGACCTTTTTACGAATGAATTTTCTAACTCATTAATTTTCTTATCTTTACTGCACATATTAACATATAGTTTTTATGAATTGTGTAATTTTCATACAAGTCATTGTTATCAGTCTCCCTATCTCAGCCTTCTGAGAAAAGGTCCTTGCACATATACAAGGACAGGCATGAAAAAAGTGCCCATGTCACTTAATTCATTGTTCTTTTATATTTCTAAGCATAACACACTTATATTATTATTCTTGTCTAATAAGTGACTGTTTCTTGAAAACAAGACATAAGCCTATGTATCTTGATTTCCTAACACCAGCCTCAGAGCCTGACACATGGTATGAATATAGCAAACCAGTGGTTAATACGAAATCTAATAAATGACTCCAAGTAGGACCATGTGAGTGTAGGTGATATACAGATACCTTATTCTGTGTATTAATGTCAGTGTGCTTGATGATGTTCTAGAAAGGGTTATACTAATTTTAAATATGTGCAAGATAAAATTGTATAGATTATTAATTCATTTAATAATCTTGTTTATTTAAGTTATTTTATAATCAACATCTACTATATGTAAGACGTGTTTGTGTCTATCTAGTCATTTAAATATAAGAACGTCTTTCTTGGGAACTGAATATTAAAAACTCAGACCCTTCCTCGGAAAGTACATAGGATTATATGAGCATGCAATTTTTCTTTGTACCAGTGCTTATATAAGGAACCAAAGTAAGTTTTTATAAGTAAATTGTGAGTGAATTTGGGAGCAAAATTAGGAAGAAAAACATCACAACTGTTTTGTCCCCTAATCCTTTGGACCATTGCTCTGTGAAGCATCACCTTAAGTTTCTGCTTATTAAATGTGGGGATATTAATCTAAGGGCAGTTGTAATAAGAGATCACCACTACGTGCATAGTAAAGAAATATTTGTAAATCCCATTTCTCCCTCCTGTTCACACAATGTTTGGTAATTCCAATTGTTTTCCATTTTTTTCCCTTCAACTTTTAGTTCCCAGCACTCCCACAAATATTGCTTTTTCTGATGTTCAGTCAACTAGTGCAACATTGACATGGATGAGACCTGACACTATCTTTGGCTACTTCCAAAATTATAAGATTACCACTCAACTTCGGGCTCAAAAATGCAGAGAATGGGAATCTGAAGAATGTGTTGAATATCAAAAAATTCAATACCTCTACGAAGCTGACCTAACTGAAGAGACAGTATATGATTTAAAGAAATTTAGATGGTATAGATTCCAAGTGGCTGCCAGCACCAATGCCGGCTATGGCGATGCTTCAAATTGGATATCTACACAAACCCTGCCTGGTCGTAAGTATTGTTCTGTATGTGTATATATACTTCTGCATTCAAGAAAAAGCTCTTTAAATATTTTTCCATAGGAATCATTCAAAATATAGGTAAAGATTGCTCTTGTAACTTTAAAATATAGGTAAAGATTGCTCTTGTAACTTTAGTTTTATATTTTAAAATTAACTGGTCGCCCTAATTGCTTAAACATCATTAACCATAATAGCATTTATTTTTTCTTAATTGAATCCCTGAAATTCAATTTCAGTCATTATTAGGGCTTTTCGCAAACTCCCAGAGTGGTACCAAGGTCCTAGAGTCTTATATTGTAACAAAAAGCATTATGATCCTCTAAGTGGTCTGTCATTAGGCTATACTGATAGCCATCAAGTACCCTTCATCTATGCCTACATCTCCCCCTCATATCTGGAAGCTCTGCTGCTTTTATGCCAGGCTTTACCATGTTTTCAGTGACTTTAGGCTTACACACACACATAGAGTTTCAGTGATAAATAGATGCTGTTGTAGACCTTTATAAACAGTGAAATAAACTTTGATCTAGAGGTTTTATTTTTTAGGTTGCCAAATGTGTATCTTCTTACTATTCCCCAGAGTACCTGGCATAATGTTTATATAGTAAATGTTCAATGAATGTTTGTTACTGCAATTCAACATTTGAGACAGAATCCAGACAACTCAGCCTTCAACACAGTCGTCCAACCTCTCTTCTTTGTGGCTCTTGGACTCTTGATTTCTGTGAGATCTGCTCTTCTGGTTTTTCTCTCACCTCCCTGATAGCTCTTTCTCAGTCTGTTTTGCTTATTCTCTCTCTCTCTCTCTCTCTCTCATTTTTAAAATCTAAGTGTTGGAGTGTTCAGAGATAATATACTTGGCCCTTTTCTTTTTTTCTTTTTCATTGGCCCTTTTCTTTATCAACACACAACCCCTATGAGATCTTACCTTAAGTGACCTTATCCTGTCCTATGGCTTTAAAGTCTACTTATATAGTGATTATTCTCAAGTATCTATTTCCAGTTCTGATTGCTCCCTGGAACCCAATCAGTATATTTAACTGACATCATTGGGAAGGTGTGTCTAATATCCTCTCAAAATTAACGTAGTCTAAACACTAAGTCTCATCGTCCGAAGGCAGAAAATGAAAATTTAGGCAATGTTCTTTTCCTCTTCTACTCCGCCAATGATTTATTTCAACCATGCTATCTAAACACATCCCTCCATTTGCATTACCAGCATATTAGTCCTATCCTTCATTACTGCTACCACTGCGTTAACCTGACCTCCTTAGCTTTCACGCTGACCTTTTAAAATGTAAATCAGATGATGTCACTTCCTTGTTTAAAGCCTTTCAGTGAATTTCCATTGCTCTTGGAATAAGATTTAAATTTCTTAACATGATTAACAAAGCCCTATGTGACTTGGCTCTTACCTAACACTCTAACCTCATCCATAATCATTTTCCCACTTACCATTATCCTCCACTCATACTGGATATTTTTTGTGTTGTTTGAACACACGAAAGTACTAGAACTTGGCCCTGTTCGTTTGGATTGGAATGTTTTTCCACGTCTGTCTTTGCATGAGCAGCTTTTTATAATGTATACTTCTACTTGAATGATTCCTGCTAAGAATGAATTTCCTTGACCACCCAATCTAAAAGAGCCATACAGTTTTTTCTAGAATATCATCTTATCTTAATGAAAATTTATAATTACCTGATCATTTTTTAGTTATATGTATTTGCTTATTTTTAGAAGGTGTCTTGACCATTGCTGTTTCTTTATTGGCTAGAATGGTGCCTGGCAACAGTAGGCACTCCATAAATATTTCCTGAACGCGTTAAACTTGATTAAATAAGCTAAAATGGGGGAGGCAGAATGAACTGTTTTCCAGTGCAGGGGATAGAGAGGATGATAGTGCCATAAAAAAGAAAAGGAAGATATGGAAAAATCAAATCCAGGTTGCGTTTAGTCAGTAATTATGGTTATTTTGAGCCTGTTAACTTTGAGAAGAAATAACTATGATAATCTAATTGACTAGAAAACAGAAAGAAACAGATGCTTAGAGATTAGAACATAGGTAAAGTTCGGAATTTTAGTTGCTTCAGCCAGTAAGAATAACCAAAATTACAAGTGACCAGGGACAACTTGAAGTTACCTGAAGACATCACTCAGGTACCATAATGAATGAAGCAGGCTGATGTAAGGCGATTGAGAGTGGTGGAAACCTTGGCAGATTAACAGAACGTGCCATCTACAGGGGCAACCACTACTCGCCTCTGTCTGATTACTGTCTTATAGAGAAGTCATGCTATTAGGACTTAGGATGTTTTCAAAGAAATAGGAAAGTTAGATTTTTTAATGTGAAAATACTTAATTTCTTGCTGTAACAAGTTTTTAAAATTTAAAAACATTTAGTTTTTCAAACCAAACGTCCGTAGCCCACATCTGGCCTGTGGGCAGCTAATTTGTTACCTTTGATTAAAATAGACCATATGCCTGTGCACCTGCTGCCACTCAGGGTTCCCGTCCCACTCCTTAGGAGCGTCTCACTTGGACAGAAGCCTGCTACAGTGAGCCAGGAATTCGAATTTCTAAATGTATCATTTCCTCAAGTACTCTAGACAGGATGGTGGAAGATGTTCAATTAGCGTAAAACAACATATAATCTGACCAATTCAAAAGCTGGTAAATGAAACTGGGAAGTTGGATTTTTTTTTTTTTTTTTTTTTTTGCAGTACGCGGGCCTCTCACTGTTGTGGCCTCTGCCGTTGCGGAGCACAGGCTCCGGACGTGCAAGCTCAGCGGCCATGGCTCACAGGCCCTGCCGCTCTGCAGCATGTGGGATCCTCCCAGACCGGGGCACGAACCTGTGTCCCCTGCATCGGCAGGCGGACTGTTAACTACTGCGCCACCAGGGAAGCCCGGGAAGTTGGATTTTTAAAGAATCCCCCATTCTTATTCTGAAAATTTGAGAGTCTTTCTGCTTGAATGTCATTTCTTCCCCCCCCCCCGCTGGAGTCCCTCCACTTCCAACCCCACTTTAAGGTTTATGACCCACTCACTAGAATTTGGTCATTTTCAATTCCCTACTACTCCACTTTGCCTATTCTAGTTTAAAAGAATAATGGTAGAATATTTCAAATATTTCACAATCGGTGTGAGCTTTTTAAAAAATAAATAGCATTATTTTTCTAGTTTTATTAGGATGTGTTCCTTTGCCATCGGTGGTTAGTTGGTTGATTTGTTAGTTCTTGATGGAATGGAGAGGATAATCTTGGCTTCTTTTTCACCCCAGCTCCCAGATCTTTACTTGATGACTAATCGAAAGAGTGCCTTCGTATGGAGTACCAGTTTGACTTTTATCTGGTACTTTTCTTCTCTCTCGGTCTGGTATCTCACTGCCACAATTTGACTTCTCCATCAGAGAGTACTTGGGTGTGAAAAAAATTTATCAGTAGTTAAGTAGATTTTCTATGCTACTCCTATTCCCTTTTATTGTTCTTTATCCTTAAGGACTAATTTTCTACTCTGTTCTTTATCAATAAGATTTAAGGGGATACATGGAAAGTTGCCTTTCTACCACTGTGATTAAGAGAGAAAAGTGAAAAGATTTATATATTTCAGAATTTGTTACAACAGACTTACTATTTTTCTTGGCATTCTCAAACATTAGCTTTTCAGCTGAGTAGTCATATGGGGGTGGTAATAATAAATTAATTTTGAAAGTTATGAGAATGAGTTGGTCACTCTTCATTTAGTCTCAGAAATGAAAGGGACATTTTTCTAATGATAAATGTATTTGAATTTCATAAGTGTATGGTAAAAAAGTTTTATTTATTAAGCCAAGGAGAGATACTCTGAGGTGGCATTTGATATGAAAGACAGAAAGACACTACATATATTATTGCAAGACAATATATATAGTGAACTACTAACATATTGTATAAGAATATGAGAAATAAGAACAGTCAAGCAACAAAAATCTTGAAGAGTAGTAATGTTTTTAAGATTGAAAGCAAGTAATGCTTAGATGTTGATTCTACATACCAAAGATGAAAAGCATGACAGACATTTTGCAAACATAAAAAGTAATCTGGATGAAGAAATTTAATACGGTTTTTTATGTCATTGATTCCAAAAAAGTGTTACGTTGTTTTATAAGAAAATAAAACAATGAAAATGAATGATTCCTCTGAATTATGGAAAACACTAAACAACAGTATAACTTAGTATAAAATCACTATTTCAGATTTGTGCATGTTACTCTAATAGCATCAAGTTGTGCCCAAGCACTTATTCCCAGAACTTCTTATCAAAACCTGGAGCTTCTTTGATAAGGAGCCTAGCAATTGATAGCTAGTTTGAGGTCAGATTATTCAACATTTGAATAGCTCAAAGAAGAAGACCACCCAGTTGGAATAATAAATATTATATGATGTTCTCAAATGACTTGTAGAATAAGAAAATATGTTGTATTAACTCTCTCTGAGCTCATAAAGAAGAGCACTCAAATTGAAGATGCAGGGAGCAAAGCTGGAATGCAAGCTGAGAATTACATTGGGTTACTGTCTGAATCTAGATCTGCCACTGTACACTGGAGTGAATAAAAGAAACAGCTCAAGCTAGCATTTCTTTCTCCCACATACTCTGATCTAGATAATTGAAACCAAATTGTTTTTCTGCTTAAATCATCTGTATAATAGCCATTACTCTGTACTTCATGCTAAGTGTGCAGAGATACAAACATAAGCACAGAAATTACAAATGGCAGAAATATTTAACTTGAAACATTAAAGTCTTATAGCTTATTTTACTCATCTCTTATTTTTCTGATTATCCTTATACTCAAAAGCAATTTGTGTGTGGGGGAGGAATGCACAATGGAAGCTGTTAAATATCTCTGTGGTACACAATAGGTACTTATAATGCGGAGGGAATGTACAACTTTAAAAGAGTGTGGGTGTGAAATTTAGTATGGAGTGAAATGGGACTCTCATAATGTGCATCTCCGATAGACCACCAGGACTGGAAGACAGCAAGAAAGGAAAATTCCTGGGGTAACACTTAGGTTGTGAAAACCACGGGATACCATACTCATGAGGAATTTTAACTACCCAAACATCTGTTAGGTTAAAAAAAATTCAGCAAAACATGCCTCATCAAAGAAGCTTCCAAGGAATGCAACTTTATGATTTAAAAAGAAGAAAAACCAAATAGAGGGCAAAGCACTCCTTAACATTTTTAAAAATGAGACATTGTTGATGAGTTACTATATATTCAATTATTTTTCTTCATATATTCTAAATGGTATAATGCACTTATAGTGTGGTGAAGGCTATCATAACAGAGGTAGGTATTCTCCTTTCTATAAAGAAGCAATTATATAATGATAAGAAGAGATGTTAGCCATAAATAAATAGGAAAATATAATTCATGACATGAAGAAGCCCATTTTGTGGCAGTGGGTTTTTAGAATAGGCTCTATCCTGGTGCCAGTAAAGGAATTGAATATAATTTATTCTAGACATGATGGTTGTACTTCTGCAAAATTAATTATATGCTGTTGAAAGTCTTCTAAGTTAGTTGCCTAAGACTCCCAAATGTGTAATTCAAGATGACATCTCTCTCTCTTCTAGACCTGTAGATTGAAGTTACTGGTATGACCACTTAGGTTTCCACAGACATCTCAAACCCCATATTACCACTGTTCCTGCCCCACTGCAAGCCTCCTCCTACCTGTGTGTTCCCTGTTTCAGTGTATTGTACCATTGTTCGTCTGATTGTTCAAGCCAGCAATCTAGGAATCATTCTTAATTCTTTTTAGCCTTTCCCACCCCCAAGTGCATACCTAACTCCTACTGACTTTCCCTTCTAAATATTTCTTGAATTTGTTTATGTTTCTCTGTTAAGGCTCCCTAAATTCAGCTGTCTCCTAGATTATTACAAAAGATATCTAAATGGTCTTTCTGTTCCCATTTCCTCTACCCTCCACCTGAACCTAGTTTTTGAATACACCTATCTATTATTCCTCTGCTTAAAATCTGATAGTTTTCTATTTTCCTGTTGTGTAAAAATTATATTTTTAGTATGCTCTATATGGTTATTTATGATTTTTGTTCATATTCCCCACACGTACTTTGCTCTTTCTCCTTTGTGCTCCAGAGAAAGAGCAAAGTATGTGTGTTCTTTCTTACTGTCCTTTCCGTCCTCTTTTGGAGACCAACTGCCTCTTCTTTGCAAAGGAGACCAAATATCTCCTTTGCAAAGCCTTCTATAAATTCCTCTTCCCACTCCCACCTTCCAAAAATTGTTTCTAAACACTGAACGTATTACATCATAATTGTTTATCTCTCTCTCTTGTCGAACTCTGAGCTCCTTACAGGCAGAGATGACAGGTGATCATGTCTTATGTATGTTTCTAATCTTCATGCCTATTCAATATCTAAGACTAAATGAATATGACATTTGGACTCAAGGAAGACATTTGACTTTAATTGGAAAATATTTCAATGTCAAAATTCTCCATATTGCAAAAATGTACAAATTTTCTTCAGATTTTCTTTCTGACTATAGCTTGTCTTTCAAATATTTACATGGTTATTGTCAAAATTAAAATTCTCCTGGTCAGTTTCCATTCATGTTTGACATGTTCAGCTTCTTTTATTTCACAAAACCAGTTTATTTTATTTTACTTTATTTTATTTTATGTATTTATGTATTTATTTATTTATTGGTTGGTTGGTTGTAAAGGAGAGATTGCTTTATTCAGGAGGCCAGCAACCTGGGGAGAAGGCAGACTCATATCCAAGAACCACTCCCAAGATTCTGCTTGACCATGAAAGTTTTTAAAGGGAGAAGGGGAAGTTAATCGCAGTTAATCATTTGGGGAAGGGGTGTCAAGAGTCTTATCTTCCACTGTGTGCAGATTTTCTTCTGATTGGTTGGTGGTGAGGTAACAGGGTGTTGCTTCAGGAATTATACTCTGCCTGAAGTTACCACCTTCCACCTGGGTGGGGGCCTTAGTTTGATTTTAGATGCTATCACTTTCAAAGTAGTCTCCCAACCAGTTGTTAGTGCCCCAAAAGTTGTCGCAAAGAAACGGCACAGAAGATGTCCCCAACGGTGTTGACAATGAGCAGGAGTTGGTCTAGCTGGTCTCAGGACTTAATGAAGCTCAGGTTCTTGATGTCGCATTGCAGAAAGAATTCAGTGAGAGACAAAGTGATGGGGAAGAAGTGGATTTATTTAGAGAGAAACACACTCCACGGACGGAGTGTGGGCCATCTCAGAAGGTGAGAAAGACCCAGTCTATTTTATATTGTTGATTTTTTTTCTTTTTCATTAATTAACATAAGTTTGAATTACTGCATGTAGAAAAGAAATCTGCTCATAATAAATTGAGGAGGATTTCAGACAATGAAAGAAAATAATAAATGCCTATTTCAGAGTGGATTGAAGCTTTAATAGTATCAAAATGATTAACTGAGATAATAAACTGTGATTGATAGTCCATGAAGAAAACAAAGGAGACCAATGTATAAATTTGGGTTGCTAAGTATAATTACAAAGAGAGGATATTTACATGAAATCATAATTTAAAGAACATAATAGTAAGCATGTAAAATTGTCTATTAAAGCATTCAACTGTATACTTAAAAGAGCTTTTGCCAGGTTATTAAACAGCTTTCCATAATATAAATAAAAATATTTTGAAATCCTATTACATAAGCATGTATTTTTCAGCAAAATCACTAAAAATCAAAGGATAAGAATGATCACTGTATTATTTTTTAAATCATCAATATTATAGAAAGCCTGGGGTTTTTTTTCTTTAATCTTATATGCTTTTATTGCCCATATCGGGGTTTCTTTCAGTTTATTTGGATTTCTGTGAGATGAACCATTCAAGGTACATGAAAAGACATAAGTATGCCTCTAGAAAGCCTGGTTATTAAAAGAATAAAAGAAGAAACAATCTTTCTCCCAATAATAGCTACCTGTATTTTATCTTTTAAAAATTCAATGAATTCTCCCACTTTCTCATCTCAAACTTCAAATTTCATGTTGAATTGAATTGATTTTGACTTTTCTGAGAATCTTCTTTCTCTTGGTTTAGAAAGAAGTGTGAAGTACATTTCATTCTTTGTGATTTCTGGTCATTAACCTCAGTTCAGGCCTGCCTCAGTATTAGGCCCTAGGCCAACAAATTTTCAGCTCTGTTTTCTTCTGCATTTATTAAGGAAGAAGGGAGAACTCTGATTTGACTATGGAAAACTCCCATTTCTGAAGAACCATAGGATTGCTATGTCTGGTAGTTGAGGGCACCTTTTGATTGGGCACAGTACCTGAGCTGAGACTCCTTGGCTGGATAGTTAAGAATAATGACAGAAATAGCTAAGCTTATCAGGTGTTTATTATGTGCTGGTACTATTCTAAGAACTATACACACATTGATTTATTCATGAACCTCATTTTCTAGGTTAGAGCCTGTGCTCTTAGATCTTGACAAAGACTTGGGTAAAGCCTCATGGTGGTATGAAAGTACTAAGAGATGGAAGGGTGCTAAGTAGTATACAAAGAGAAGATAGGTGAAACCCTAATTTAAAGGAACTAACAGAATGCATGTAAAATTAAACTATTTAATAAAGCATTCAACTCTTTTTTAAAAATTTTTTTATTGAAGTATAGTTGGTTTACAACATTGTGTTAATTTCTGCTGTACAGCAAAATGATTCAGTTGTATATACATTCTTCTTTATATTCTTTTCCATTATGATTTATCATAGGATATTGAATATAGTTCTCTGTGCTATACAGTAGGACCTTGTTGTTTATCCATTCCATATATAATAGCTATAACCCCAACCTCCCACTCAGTCCCTCCCCCAACCCCCTCCCCCTTGGCTTGTGGTTACAAGTCTATTCTCTATGTCCATGAGTCTCCTTCTGTTTCACAGATAGGTTCATTTGTGTCATATTTTAGATTGCATATATAAGTGATATCATATGGTATCTTTATGATTTAGTTAACTTAGTATGATAATCTAAGTATGATAATCTCTACTTGCATCCATGTTGCTGCAAATGGCATTATTTCATTCTTTTTTATGGCTGAGTAGTATTCCATTGTATATATGTACTACATCTTCTTTATCCATCTGTCAGTGGACATTTAGGTTGTTCCCATGTCTTGACTGTTGTGAACAGTGCTGCTGTGAACATAAAGGTGCAGGTATCTTTTTGAATTAGAGTTTTGTCTGGATATATGCCAGGAGTGGGAGTGCTGGATCATATGGTAATTCTGTTTTTTGTTTCCTGAGGAAACTCCATACTGTTTTCCACAGTTGCTGTAACAACTTACATTCCCACCAACAGTGTAGGAAGTTTCCCTTTTCTCCACACCCTCTCCAGCATTTATTTTTTGTAGATTTTTGATGATGGCCATTCTGACCGGTGTGAGGTGATACCTCATTGTAGTTTCTATTTGCATTTCTCTAATAATTAGTGATGTTGAACATCTTTTCATGTGCCTATTGGCCATTTGTATTTCTTCTTTGGAGAAATGTCTATGTAGATCTTCTGCCCATTTTTCAATTGGGTTGTTTTTTTGTTGTTGAGTTGTATAAGCTGTTTGTATGCTTTGGAAATTAAGCCCTTGTCAGTCGCATCATTTGCAAATATTTTCTCCCATTCTGTAGGTTATCTTTTTGTTTTGTTTACAGTTTCCTTTGCTGTGCAAAAGCTTGTAAGTTTGATTAGGTGAACTCTATATTTATTTTCAAAAAAAACAAAAACAAAAAACTTTTGCCAGGTTGTTAAGCAAGTTTTCCAGAATATAAATAAAAATAATTAGAAATCCCCATTTGCATGAACAAGTGGAATGTCTTTTTCAGCAAAGCACTAAAAACCAAACAGTTAAAGGAAACTTAAAGGATAATCAGTATGTGGCATTATTAGCTTTGAAAACTGAGACTAAGAAAGACCTGGAGATATTGTACAAGCTTCTGATACATGATCCAACCATCTCCATTCCCAAACAAATTAAATGGGACTTGCCCTAACACACATAACCTCTAACTACACTTTTAGTTTCTCTTCTCTTTAATTATACCCTTGATAGTTATTTTACCCTGATTATACCTGCATACAATGCATGGGAGAATGAAGTAGCAGTGTTTATCCCAGCCCTAACACTCTGTAATGGTGATGGCCTTATCTGAATTATTCCAGGTTGCTCCTGCACATAGCTTCAAGGTACCATAGAAATGATGATGTTTTCTTATGTTCTTACGGAACATGATGACCTGTTATTACTCTAGAAACTTTGGGAATGAGAGGGAGTGATGGTAGGGAGAAAACCTCTTCATCGTTTATTCAGAATTAAAATACATGAAAGGCACAAGGAGACCAGTGTGTGGAGTGTCTGTTAGCTGGATGCAAGTTTCCATGTTTATCACCAGCTCCCAAGCCCTCCACCACTAACTACATTCCCAGTCTTCACAGAAACAGTAATCCCCCTTTCTAACCTTGTTACCAAGAGTTCTAATCATTGGTACCTGATCTGAAGAGCAGTGCCACTGCTTTTTCCAATAGTACGTTGATGTTACAGAGCAGTGGCTCTTAAACTTGTACCACGAGCATTAGAATCATCAGGAGGGCTTGTTAAAACACGGAGTGCTAGGCCCTACCCAGGTCTTCTGATTCAGTAAGTCAGGGGTGTGATCTCAGAATTTGCTTTTCTAACAACTTCCCAGGTAATATTGATGCTGCTGGTTTGAAGACCACATTTTTGAGAACCACTGTTGTAGAAAGTTGTTTTATGAACATAATGCTACTCTAGAAAAAGTTGTATTATCTGATCCTAAAAGCAGTGGAACTAATATGAGAATATTTCCATTCTTACCTGGCATGGCTAGTATTGGAAGTGAGAGTTTTTTTGTATTTTGTATTTTTTTCCACCTAAGCTAACCTGAAATGACTTAGAAAATTATTCATTCAGCATCAAAGAAAATGGTCATACAATGAAGTCTAATACTGTGGGCATCCATCAATCATTCTCAGTACTCATCAAACAGTCTAATAGGTCAGATTCTTACGATTGTAATAGTTGCCCATTGTGCTACTATCTTGCTGTTGGGAAATCTAACTGTAAAACAAAATTAAAATCTTGTAAAAGGGTAGGAAATATTTCATACACCAACAGTAGTATCTCATACTGGGCAGTGAAATCACTGGGCTCTAGGGAAACATTCAACACCAGTGAAGGATAGCCAATTAGTGCAGTATTGTAACCAGTCGGATGTGACCTGAGATGCTCTTGGCCTCCATCAATATGGTCAATCTAATCGCTGAACTTCTTCAGGGCTCTTGATACCCTGAATTATTTAAGATGTAAGGAAGCCACCCGAACCACCCAGCCAATTAGATTTTGTTTAGTCCTGAGAGACATCTAAGAGCAAATTCCTTCAGGTATGGTGAATCTAAGGCAACTCACAGTCCTAGAGGCTGTTAATACTTGTATAAGCTGAGAAAGAATGGGAGTCCTTCATTTAGTGATGACAGTAGATAGGAATCTGATGGTCCAGTGTACCACATCCTGAAACTAAAGTACCCTGAAGGGAAGGACCTTTAAATAAACTTGAAATGAACTTAAATTCAAATAGATGTGCAGACAATCTAAATCATACATGTGTACAGAGCTCAATATTTTTTGTCTTGTGAGTTGCTGTCAGGTCATTTATTTATTTATGCTTATTCTTTAGGAAGGTCACTACAGCATGCATTAAAAACCAGAGTATTTTCTACAACATTTTTCATCATTAAATAAAATTTACAGGGATCTGCAGAAGGCAAAGTTTCTAATAACTCTTTGAATGTGCTTATTCTGAAAGTGTAGTATTAGACACACCAAAATTTGATGGTTCTTAATCAAAGTGTCATAGACTTGGGGGCATTCAAACTTTTATATGTACTAGGCATAATGATGGTCTATCCAGACTCACCTTTCAGCTAACACACTTAGCATGGGGACACAGATGGATGGGAAAGATGACCCTGACCCACATAAGACCTACATTCCTGTGCAAGGATAGAAGCATGATAATCAGGAAATGATGGTTGTTAGTTACAGAAAATGCATTATTGCGAAAACCAGGGGAAAAGTGCTTATGAGAGGAAGTGATTGGATTATGGGGAATGAGAGAATAAGGATAGATCATTCCTACTGAGTAAATTGCTGTGATTTATAAGAGAAAGGGTATAGTGATATCTTGGCCTACTACTGACTAGATTCATTTCACAAACAATCCTAAATCAGAATGTGACAGTTTATGGAGAGACAAAGTCTCCCAAAGATGCTTATATATTACTAAGCTTTTAAACTGGCATATTTTCAGTTCCCCATACCTTTACTGCTTTAAGCTTCCTTTATTTTGATTGTTGACATTCATAATTGTAATTTTGTATTCCCCCTTATGTAACTCTAATAATAGTTTACTACACACTGGAATAAAAGAAAAAAATAATACTGAATTATTTTATTATGCATTTTTGGAATTTTGATAAATTCCAAGAGAAAATTGCATAAAAGAAACTTGAAAATGTTATTTGCTTAAAGGTACATTATAATATTTGGACAATATTAAAATAATTAGATACTATTTTATAGTATACTTTGAGCATTTGGTGTTCTAAATATTTCTCTTAAAATATCCGTGAATTAATCAAATGTTTATCTTTCATTGCTTTACACAGATGAAATATATATTCAGTTATATATTATGTGCATATAATATATTCATATCAGTTTAGTTAGGTATGTGTTTACTTTTTTTAATTTCAGATTTAGGAGTTCTTATTCCATCATATTATAATTCTTTAAGAATATAGATTAATATAATATGTTCTAAGAGAAATATTTCATAAAGGATTTAACACAGGGAACACTTGTGTAACAAAACAGGCAATTTTATCAAGTATACTGAAAATGCAAATGTTATTAAGAGAATCTGATTGTTTCTTAAAAAAGAAAGAAAAAAAACACTTTAGGAAAGTTCAAGAATTAAAGCACAGCTCAGCGAGGGGCTAAATACTTTGCCTTTTTATAATGATTGATTAGTGCATAGAACCTAAAATATTTAGTAGTTCAAGTGGTTAGTATGTATCATGAATGATCTTTGAATGTCGTTTTTCTGTCAGCTCTGCTTGGGGTACCAGACACTCCCTGATGAGGGCTTTGATTGCTGGTATTAAAGGAATGATTGCAGGGTTGACATTTTACTATGAAAGACGAGAAGTTGAAGCAAGGCGTCATACTGCTTTCTGAGCTGGTCTACAGACATGTTTGCAAGACTAGCCGAGGTTTTCCTTGGCGAATGGTTTTGGATCTGTCCTCATTTGAGACCCCAAAGATCCAGACTACAGAGCAGAAAAGACACAGACATAGAAGAATATTTCCAGAAAATATTTGTAAAAACAAGCTACCATCAACCTAGTCACAGAAAAATCTCATCGGCTTTCTTATCACAGAAAATTCTCAGTAAGCTGTCCATGTTATCTGGGCAACAATAATGCACCACCTTGCCTGCCTGCTAGAATGAGTTAGGTTTAAAAGTGTAATCCCGACAGCCATCGAGTTTATATATGTTATAGAGGTATAAGAATAACATTCTGGAGATAATCTGTCCTCTTTTGATATAATGAATTTTGGCCCATCTTCTTGGTATGAGTTAGATACCAAGCACCAAAATCTATAGAGGCTCCTTCTAGTTCATGATATTAGTTTATTAAACTACGGCGTTTATCTTTTTTGTCTGTGACAGCAGTTCTTAAAAGACCTTAGCCGTGGCATTAAAGGCCCTACACAATCTGGCCTCATTTCCTGTCTGACTTAACATTCTGACTTACTTGGCTTCAGCCCCACTGGAGTCCCTGTTATTCCTAGAACACACCAGGCACAGTCCTGTCTCAGGGTCTTTGCACTGGCCATTCTCCTCCCTGTGACACTCCTTCTTCAAACATTCCCATGCTCCCTCACCTCCTTCAAATCTTTGTTTAAATGTTACCTGTTTGGAGAGGCATAGCCTGACCACCATATTTTTTAAAATAGTAACTCCTATCTACATTCCCATCCCAATTACCCTGCTTCATTTTTTGTCATGGTACATATCACTTCCTAACATAGTATATCATTTATTTGTATGTTATATATTAATTTATATAATTTTTTAATAATATACTTATATATTATTTGTCTCCCTCCACTGAAATAGTGGTTCCATGATCTTTGTATCTTTGGTTTTCTTCTCTATTCCCAGCACCTCAAAAATGCCTGCCTTGAGTAGGTGTTCAATAAACAGTTGCTGAGTGAAGAAGAGTGGGTACATACTAGAAGCTCTGTATGGATAGGTCACTTCTATAAGTTTGGTGTCTTCCCAGTCCCTGGCACATAGAAGATGCTCAATAAATATTGATTGGATAAATGCATAAATTTCACCTAAAAGCCAACAGAACATTTTGGTAGAAATAAAGGAAAAGGTAGGCTAAAATATTTTCCTGTCTCATACCACTTGAAACGTGCAGCCTGTCAGAAAATTCTTCCTCTCCACAGTGGTCCACACAGAGCTAGAAGGCAGGTTTTGCAAAAACATTAATAAAGGATAAATAATTAATCAATAGCCACCTTAATAAAGCTTTACTTAGCTTCTAGCCCATCCCCTTTTACAGAGTCAAAGGCAGGAGACAGGCCATTGAAACCCACAAAACATCTTACATTTTTCAGAGCCATTTCTCCATGAGGAAAAGTATATAATGATGATCAGTAATGGTGTACCTAATCCTGAAGCCTATCCACTCCTTATTTCTAAGGAATATCCAGCTTGGGAAGGAAAGAGAGTTGCCACTTTTGAATATGGAGTGCATTATTCTGTGAGGGCATCCAAAAACAATTACGCTGGTGGCAGGAGACCTCCTGTAGCTCTCATTTGTTATGTGTATAGTTATCTAAATGAATTATGCTACAATTTGAGGCAGTTTTCCTAAATCTAGGACCCTAAAGTTAGAATAAGACTGAAGATCTCAGGACATGCAGGGTGTGTTTAAGTGCTGAGATTCCATGATCTCTCTACATTTAGTCACCAGAGAAATCATGTGCCTAATTCTGTCATTATTTTTAACACCTCTCAGCTTATCGTACCTCTGAATCCAGGAGCATCCCCTCCTCACTCTCTCCCCTGGAGACCATATAGACTGGATCTCTGAGTCAATGTTCAGAGTATTGCACAAAGTTCAGAAAAGGTACAAGTAGGAAGCATATGTTTGTCACCCCAAAAGCATTTTCCCACAGAAACTTTCTTATACATTTCCTAGAGTCCTCCATAGTAACATTTGATCATCTCTCTTGGAAACGTTCTAAGTACCAATAACTCATTCATAGTTCAAAGATTGTCACTACTATTAGCATCTTAAACAGCTACCTGGTGTTGAAATAAAACTTCTGTCTTTCTTCAGAGCCTGTGACTCACTTGAACCAGATATACTTGCCATATTTATACTATCCCAATTTGTAAGGAATTATCTGAAAAATTTTTAAAACCCTTTTCCATCTTGGTCCTGTCTCCCTGGTTCTAGGCTCATCTTTCCAGTTGCCAGGCAGGCATCTGAATCCTTGTGAGTATCTCAGACTTAATGAGTACAGACCAAATTTGTCATCTCCTGCCATAGTCTTATCCCTACCAAAACTAGTGTCTGTTCCTGAACGTGCTGTTGTTGTGAATTCTAGCAATACTCTCCCAGGATTAATACATGAGTCAGCTTTTACTGCATTCCTCTATTTCACATCTCATCTGCCCTTCAGTTCTTTTTATTAGATTTTCTAAGGGCTCTGGGATTCATCTCCTCCTATCTCTACCTACTGTCACTCTTCTACTTTTGGGTCTCATCAGATCTCACCTGGCTTTTTGGAAATAGCCTATCTGGACTCATTGCTTCAGAGCACATATCTTTTTTCATAGCTGCATCAGATTTCTTCCTAAATCATTAGAAAAATACTTCCCTTCTCAGAACTTTCAGTGACATCCCATTGTTTAAAGAATGAACTTCAAACACTTTAAGATAATCGAGTGCTCCCTAACTTAGTTCCCAAATGACTGCTTGAGGCTTGTTCCCTACCCTGTCCCTCCATTAATGCTGGTCTTTCTGTGATATCTCTATTCCTTAAATTTAGAGGTTCCGATTTCTTTTTTTTTTTTGTACCATGCATTCCTTGGACAGTCTGGTGAAGTGTGTGGACCCCTTCCTAGAGTTATATTTTTCAATTATAAAATAATAAGCATAAGATTAATGAGCGTAAGAAAGCCGTTCTGCAGAAATAATATTCTGCCTGTGGATCCCATTGTTTATATCTTTGTGGCTTTGCTTAGGACCTTCTTAGCAAAGAAGTGCCCCCAAACCTGCCCCTCTGATTATTGAAATCCTTCTCATGTTTCAAAGTCTATTCAATCCCCAGCTCCTCTCTGCAACTTTACCTTGACTCCCCACCCAACTGTACTCACCACTGTCTTTGCCGTCTCATAGTAGATTATTTGTATTTCTAATTAGTTCTTATCTTTACTTTGCCCTTTGTTATAATATTTTGTATTAATTTACAAAAAGGGCCAAACACTAAACTAATGGGCTACTTTCACACATTTTGTGTTCGCAGTTCTTTTTAAAACACTGTGAAGTATGCATATGAAGAGGAAACTGAGGTCCAGAAATTTTATTGTCTGGCCAAGATCATACAACTTGTTGCTGTTATAAATTTGAGGAAGTGAATATTTTCTCTTCTTCTTTACCCCTTCTCAGGATCTAAGGAATGATATTGTTCAGTAATGTTTGTTCATGTGGATTTAAAAATCAGAAATGCTGGGAAATACTCATCTCCCAATATTTAA
Source organism: Neophocaena asiaeorientalis asiaeorientalis (assembly GCF_003031525.2). Taxonomy (NCBI): domain Eukaryota; kingdom Metazoa; phylum Chordata; class Mammalia; order Artiodactyla; family Phocoenidae; genus Neophocaena; species Neophocaena asiaeorientalis. Next base: position 4,103,129 of record NW_020185339.1, on the reverse strand, counting down.
TATCCCTGGAATTGATGAGGGGCCGTGATAGGACAGGGATGTGTAAACAGTGTTTCTAGGTCAATGTCTATGTCAAAGTAACTGTGACTAAATCCTTCTTAACATACTGAAAACTCTTCTAATTCCTAGTAGTTTCACAAATTGAAATTTCAACACAGGTTTTCATCAGTCAGTTCCTTAAAATATTATTTCTTGTTTTGCACTCTTGAGGAAAGACAACAATAATAAAAGCAAGACAAATTAAAGAATTTGTTTGGAATCATAATGAACTCAGGAAATGTTTACATTTGTAATAATAAGATCAGTTGTATAACCTATTTCCTATGCTACCCCCTCAGTGAAAACAATAAACCAACCCAATTTATTGATACATTTGTAAGACAATACATTTTAAATATAATTCACTTGAACCAGTTCCACTTTTCTGTAGTCAAATATGTTTAGTTTCTGCAGGTTTTCCTAAAACAACATTGTTAAGCTAATTATTTTAAAATAAAATATTGATTTGTTCAAAAAGATTTATTTTAGCAATAGTAATGCTTTCTTTTCAAACTGTTATTTCAAGTTTAAAAATCATGTATTTACGACCATTAATTTCTCATATGGAAGTTCTTTATGCGTAGTAATTATTTTGAAAGTAATTACATCATTTGATTTGCCAATGCCTTTTAGCACGCTGTGAACTATAAATTTGTGTATAATTAATTCAGCATGATTATCCTTTTTTATGGTCTTTTCTATTATCGTATTGTGGCAAATACTAGCTTCAGTGTAGCAAGGTAATCGATTTTTTTCTATTTTCATAGCTCCAGATGGTCCTCCTGAAAATGTGTATGTAGTAGCAACATCACCTTTTAGCATCAACATCAGCTGGAGTGAACCTGCTGTCATTACTGGACCAACATTCTATTTGATAGATGTCAAATCGGTAAGGCGTGTCTTACCTTCTACAAAAAACAGTATAGAGCATGGTTAAGAATATAGGTTTTGGAACCAGACTTTGAATTTTAATCTCAGCTCTGTTAGGCAGCTTACTTAACTTGTTTGTCTTTCAGTGTCCACATCTGTAAAATAAAGATTGATAATACTACCCAGTGTAGAGAGATTTTGAGAGGACTGAGTTAGAAAATTTACCTAAAGAACTTAAAACATTGCCTGACGCATAGTAAGTGTTCAATAAATGTAAATAAAGTATTGTCACCATGGTTATTATTGTATTTATCGTCAGGGTATAGATGATGTATATAAACGAGGTTAAGTTGATAATAATATATTGGTTTAAAATACAGTGAAAACGAACTCAAAACATAAAAGGAGAACGGACAAGGCATTAGGAGAAATATCTCCCAAATAAGATAGCATCAGAGCTTAATTTTGAAAATAACTGAAGCAGAACATGAAAAGGAAATGGTAATAGAAGTTAGAATAATAGAAAAGTTAGCTTCCTTCAGGAAAAAGCAAGTAGTTCTGGAATCCTTGGTCAAAACTTTCAAGAAGAAAAGGCTGAGTGATGAGGCCAGATCAGGAGGCAGGCTTATAACATGTTATGGAGTGTGGGTTTCATGGTAAGGGCAGTGGGGTGCCAATTGTGGAATTAAAGCAGTGTTGGGATACAGATTTCTGTTTTACAGGATCAGTATGGGTGCATTGTAGAGAATAGTTTTAGAGAAGTCCTGGGGGTGCAAAATTAAATAAGGAGACAGGAAACTATAAGAGTAAAACTGGGGCTTCCCTGGTGGCTCAGTGGTTGAGAGTCCGCCTGCCAATGCAGGGGACACGGGTTCGTGCCCCGGTCCGGGAAGATCCCACATGCCGCAGAGCGGCTGGGCCCGTGAGCCACGGCCGCTGAGCCTGTGCGTCTGGAGCCTGTGCTCTGCAACGGGAGAGGCCACAACAGTGAGAGGCCCGCATAACACACACACACACACACACACACACAAAAGAGTAAAACTGAACAAGAAAAGAAGGACAGAGGAAATGGAGTGAGGAAAACAGAATGAAAAATAATTTAAAACTACAGGATTTGGTGAAAAAAATCTGTGGATGGTGAGTGAAGAGAATAATCAAGGATGACTTTAAGATATATGATTTGGAAAATTGTGAGGAGGAACAAATTTGTAGAGGAAAGGCATGAATTCAGTACTAGATGCACCAACTTTAAGATGCCTGGGAATCCTCCAGATGAAGATAGCCCATTAGCAGTTTTATTTGTGGATCTGTAGCTCCGGAGAGGAAGTTTGTATTCCCAGATTTGGGAACTGTTGGTGTTTCGATGATAGATGAAATAATATGAGTAGATGAGATTAACTACACAACATGTAAAGCCTCTTCTGTAAGAACTAACCTGAGGATAGTATCCTGGGGAATACAAACATTTAAATAAGATGTCCCTGAAGACACCAAATTGGAGTAGCCTTCCGGACAGAAGGAGACCCAAGCATGAGAGTCAAGCCTTTCACCTAAGACAGGGTGCTGCACGATGTGAATAATGCAGAGTTGTTATCTGGGGTTAGAATTGGAAAGATCTCCTTGCCAGCCTGCTTGAGCTTTACTGGACCTGATGAGCAGTCTCTTACAGTTGCGTCTAACACGTTAAATTAGGTAATTCATGGTGAATTCTCCTCTCCTTCTTGCTGTCTCTATCCATCCCTTGTTTAACTTTTATGATTTTTTTATGTCTTTATATTATTTCTTAAAGGAAATACTTCTTTCTCAAAAGACGTGTCATGATTAAGTCTTCAGTTTATGTTCCTTTTTTAGAGCATATCTGTGAAGATTTTTAGTTAATAATTAGCCAAAAATAATCAACACGAATGACAAATGCTCTGGGAATAGCATTAAAAGCAAATTATAAAATGTTAATGCTGGGGCTTCCCTGGTGGCACAGTGGTTGAGAGTCCGCCTGCCGATGCAGGGGACACGGGTTCGTGCCCCGGTCCAGGAGGATCCCACATGCCGTGGAGCAGCTGGGCCTGTGAGCCATGGCTGCTGAGCCTACAGGTCCAGAGCCTGTGCTCCGCAGCGGGAGAGGCCACAACAGTGAGAGGCCCGCGTACCGCAAAAAAAAAAAGTTAATGCTGTGCTCTATCAAGTAAAAGACACTTTATTAAGGAAAATAGCTCTCTCTTGGAATTTGGTTGTGTTTAAAGGAGAGAAAAATAAAACAGTAAAAATAGTGATTTATAACCTCATTCTCTTAGCATTCTTACTGAGATTAAAAATGAGCAAGGGAAAGAGAGAAGGATGGAAAGATAACTAATATTGTAATTGCTTATTTCAGTTACATATTAGCTCTTCATATGCATTGTATTATCATATCTAATAACATTTTGATGTAAATGTTATCATCTTCATTTTGCATAAAGGGGAACTGAGGCACAGAGATGAAAAATAACTTCTCAAATATTAAGACATGGCTAAAACCAGTAGACAATGGTGTGATGGAAAATAGGAAAACCCATCAAAAAGCAAGTAAAAATTGCCAAACTGAAATATATGCTCACCAAAACACCTTTGGATCAAAGATAGCAAAAATTCAAACAGATTCTAACACTTCAGAGTTTCCCTAGGATTCTTGGAACTAAGTTGTCATTTGTTCCTTCTTCCCTTCATTCTTTCAACACACTTTATGTTTTTAATTTTTATATTGGAGCATAGTTGATTAACAATGTTGTGTTAGTTTCAGGTGTACAGCAAAGTGATTCAGTTATACATATATACATGCATCTATTCTTTTTCAAATTCTTATCCCATTTAGGTTATTACAGAATATTGATATTGAGCAGAGTTCCCTGTGCTATGCAGTAGTTCCTTGTTGGTTATCTATTTTAAAAATAGCAATGTGTACATGTCAATCCCAAACTCCCAACACGCTTTTAAATACATTCAAATGCCAACATTGTGGTACGTGCTGGGTATGTAGAAGTGAACAAGTCTGACGTGGTCATTATCCTTATAGAGTTTATCTGCAGCTCATTTCATGAATATATAACTATCTACCTTCAAAAGTCATTGGCTCGCAGGCCAAAGAAGAACGTATATCACTGAATTTAGGACTTATGCTGCAGCCTGGCCTCTGCCAAATACTAACCGCAAGGGCATAAAACTCTTCCCTTAAAAGACTCAAATTAAGCAAAAATTGACAATCTTGAATAAAGATATATGGGCTCAGATATCATCCTGGATGATTCTGCTGGAAATTAATGCATTTTGTGGCCCTTTGTTTGTCGGCCCCTTTATTTTTTAACTTAGCAAATACTTAGTAGCTTCTTTCACCAAGACAAAGATGGAAAACAAAGTTCTGCTTCCAAGTAGCTCACACTCTAGAGAATGACACCAGAATATAAAGAGCTAGTTGTAGAGTATGAGGTATGCAGTCTTTTTTGGAATATAAACTAACAAAGTAATTAATTATGGGGGACATAATATATAGAGGAGACTGCACAGAGAAGACGAAATTTGTTCTGTTCTGGGATGTAAGAATTAAATGGGGGTGTACCAGGTGGGGAAGAGTGCAGGTGGGGCAGGCAAAGGAGAGGAAAATAGAACCAGAATCTAATTACTGACAGTGTATATGAAACAACCACACTTCAAAAAATATGGCAGACATTTCATCATCATAATCGATGATCAAATATGAGCAAACAAATCTGGAACTGATTGAAGGGAGATGATGGGTCAAAAAGGTCTGGGGTTTCAGTCCTGGGTAAGTGGACGAATATTAGTTAATGATAGTAGGTTTAGTGAAGAAAGAAAATGCATTTTTCCACATGCAGTATTTGAGGGCCCAGCATTCTTTTTGAACTTTACTGTATATTTTTTAAGATATAGTAGACCACATGCATGTTATTTCATGTTTTACTACTTGTTATCCATTTTTTAATGGAAGGCATTGGAATAATTTCGTTTTACTTTATAAGACCACGCCCCATGACTTGGTGTAGAGAGGTCTGGACTCTTCAAAGACCTGGGAGTAAATCCTGTCTCAGCTACCAAGTTGCTATGGAACCTTGAGGAATTCAGCTCAACTCAATAAAATCAGAGTTGAAATAGCTATAGTAGTCGGGCAAGGAACATCAAGGAACAGTCACAATGAAGCTTCAGTGATGAATTGGAGACCCCTGCCCCATTAGAGGAGTCACCTGTCACTCATCTCTAGATAATTGTTACCCAGCATGAATATAAGCCTAGTCATAGGGGAAATTTTAAAAGCCCGATTTGTATGAGATATTTAGATGTTGACAACTAATTAAATACTAAATACACACTTTCTACCAGTGGGTGCATGCACCCGATCAATTGGATTCCTACACTGATTGATTTGTTTTTCTGACATTTTAGAAGTGGAACACCTCCCTCCACTGCTCTGGTTCGATTTGTTTGACTTTTTGCAGATCTGATCTTTTTCAGCCTTGTGCTGTGTTTCTCATAGCAACATCGTTTTTAGTTTAAAAAGTTCTTAGAAAAGAGCATTTGAAGAACATATTAAACAAAAAAACATCTTTCAAAGTTATGAGAGAGGGTCAGGTTGAAAATGAACTTGATAGTGAGGACAGTGTATCCAACTTGTTTTTAAGTCTTTCAAGTACTGGAGAGAAGCAGGCATAATAGAATTTCAAACTTGCTGTTGTTCATCTCAGGCAAAGCCCTTCTATTTAGTGCTAGAAACTTTAGCTGTGTTTAATCCCTACAGTGAATAGGCCAGACTCTCCATCAAAGACAGACTATGTTTTAATAAATTATACAACTATATTTAATATACCTAAGCATACTCATTTGTACACATTTAATAATTATGACATCATGTTAATTAATTGATTCCTTACTTAGTGCCTTGCATGGTGCTAGATCAGTTTTTCAAACTTCAATTATGACCAGCATTTTTTAAATGAATTGGAATAAAATTAAAAAGAGCAGAAAATATCAAAGTGCATTTCAGAAGTTGTATTTCTGAAAAGCAATTTTCAGTTATAAAGAATACACACACACATCCTGAATTATGTTGCAAAATGTTTCATTTTTGTTGATCATGGTAAAAAAAAAAATTGCAAATTTCTGTGCCGGCTACTTCAGATCTGTTTTTTCCGAATCATCAAAATATTTTAAGTAGATATTATCACCCCAATCTTACATATACAGAAAGTAAGACAGCATAAATGACTTATCAAATGCTACAGGAGTTATTAAGTGACCAGGTTGGGATTTGAACCCCTGATGGCTGGGAACCAACCTATATTCTTTCTTCTGTAAAACGTTGGAGTTGAAAAACAAATACTGTATGCTAACACATATATATGGAATCTAAAAAAAAATAAAAGGTTCTGAGGAACATAGGAGCAGGACAGGAATAAAGACGCAGACCTACTAGAGAATGGACTTGAGGACACGGGGAGGGGGAAGGGTAAGCTGGGACGGAGTGAGAGAGTGGCATGGACTTATATACACTACCAAATCTAAAACAGATAGCTAGTCGGATGCAGCCGCATAGCACAGGGAGATCAGTTCAATGCTTTGTGACCACCTAGAGGCGTGGGATTGGGAGGGTGGGAGGGAGATGCAAGAGGGAGGAGATATGGTGATGTATGTGTATATATAGCTGATTCACTTTGTTATAAAGCAGAAACTAACACACCATTGTAAAGCAACTATACTCCAATAAAGATGTTAAAAAAAAAAAGGAGTATAAATTTCATTGACTGCGAAGATGATTTCTGCTTGTTCTGATTAATTGTGATTGATTTTTTTCTTTTACTTTCAATTGTTGAAATAATTGTAATTAGTAAACTGTTAAAGTAGCACTTCGGATTTCCCAGGTCTGTCTGACTGTAAATAAAAGAATTTTTAAATCTTGGCTAGAAAAATATACCACTCATAGCTTTCTGTTTTTATGTTTTATTGATTTGTATCTCAAGTGCTGCTTCCTTTAATTGTTAGCTATTTTTTCCTGTAGGTAGATAGTGATGAATTTAATATTTCCTTAATCAAGTCAAATGGAGAAAATAAAACCATAGAAATTAAAGATTTGAAAATATTCACAAGGTATTCCGTGGTGATCACTGCATTCACTGGAAATATTAGTGCTGCATATGTGGAAGGAAAGTCGAGTGCTGAAGTGATTGTTACTACTTTAGAATCAGGTAAGGTTTATTTTTCATGCTAAAAATTGACTGAGTTAGGTGTCTTTCTTACAGTTTCTCACACCTGACCCTACAAAGCATATGTGTTAAAAGAAATTTTTTAAGCATATAAGTTTAAACTTCAGTGACTCACTGTGACTGACAAGAGTAAAGCTTTGTATTTACATTTTTGAAGCAAAGTGGAATTATGTAGAATAATCAATACTTGTAAATACAAAAATTAGTTCATAGTAAGGTAATCAATTGTACTTTTTTGTATTTATTTAAACACTATTTCAGAAGTTGAGTTACCTTGCCTAAGAGATGATTTTGTCCAACTGTCTATAGCCAATAAAGCTTCACCTTAAATTCCATTTTAATTATTTCTCTCCCATGGTTTAAATGCACATTAAAGTAATAATACTCCATTATTAAATAATCTAGAATTCAAAAGTAGAACCCAGGTTATGTTTCACCGTATCTGTTTTCTTCACTTAGTTAAGTGACATGTTTTATTACATAATCTATTTGATAAATGTCAGAATCTGTACAGATTTCCTCCAGTTCCTATGAACAGGGTCTGAATGAATAATAAGATTGTAACCAGTAAGAATTTAATGTGGAAAGTCAACTTCCCAGAACTCGCTTGCCCCATCCTCCTTCAGACTCCTGATGTTCTTTGCCACCAGATATATCTTTGGAAAGAGCACATGAAGGGATGTGTTGCTATAGTTTATTTGTTGCTATCTGTAAGGTAAGTATAGGAGGTAAAATATTTTTTAGCTAGTCTTTTCATTATGCTACATACTCTGTTGTCTATAAACTTATGGTTCTAAATTGAAAAGTACATCCTATCCTTAGCACCCTAAAATTCTGCTTGTTTCCATTTTGTGGCCATGTATATTCCAGGTACTTATTTTCTTATTATGCTTTTTGCACTTCTCCCCCATCCTGCCTATCTGTGAGGAAAGTTGCTGCCAAACTTATTCACATTCACACCACAAAGCACTGATTGCAAATCCTAATGTGCTAACTCTTCCAAGGACATCATAGTTTAATAAATTTCTACTAAACCTCTAAGAGTAGAATTTGAGATGTCAAACGAAAGATACTTGGCGGATAAAAGGTTCTTTCTAGCATTCAGATAATTCTTTCATGTATTCAACTTTTTAAAGCTGATCCTAATTTTAGAGAAACAATTCTTATAAAAAGAAAAAATATATATGTTTCTTATGTATCAAAAATGTATAACAGCAAATGTTGTGAAAATGTGTGTTGAACCAATTTAACCTTTATTTCAGCTATGCATTTTTTCATCCTGTGATATTTGGCACAATGACATGTTTATTTGCTTTTCTCTCTCTTTTTTTTTCTCACTGTTACTTACTTATTTTTTGCTTGCCATAGGGCACTAATCTCTAGGGATGTTTGCAACAATATCTGAATATCTGAATCATTGACAGCCAAATATCAACAGCCTTTTCATGGAAATTCTTTACTTAGAATTTTAGAATTTAGAATGGAATATCCATTTCAATGTGATCAAAATAAGATATGTTCATTCAATGAGTCATTTATTTAAAGAACACTGATTATGTAGTACAACAAAGACTAGTCTTTCATAAAATTATTCATAAATAATTTTATCCTCATGTGTATCATTTTAAAATTATTGATATTTAGCTAGTTATATGTTAGGATAACTTTTATTTATCAAAAATAAACTGGAATATCTAGAACATAAAGAAATCTTAAAATTCAACACTTAAAAAGAATTCAATTAGAAAATTGACAACGTGAACAGACATTTTACCAGAGAGGAAATATGACTGGCAAATAAACTCATGATAAGATAGGTTTTCAACACCATTAGCTATTGGGGAAATGCAAGTTGAAACCACAGTGATATATCACTATACATCTACTAGAACAGATGAAATAATAATTTTTAAAATAGTGATAATACCAAATGTTGGAAAAGATGCAGAAATACTAGATCTCTCATACATTGCTAGTGGCAATGTAAAAGGGTATAGCTACAATGGAAAAATAGTTTGGTGATCTTTTATATACTACCAAATGTAAAATAGATAGCTAGTGGGAAGCAGCCGCATAGCACAGGGAGATCAACTGGGAGCTTTGTGACCACCTAGAGGGGCGGTATAGGGAGGGTGGGAGGGAGACATAAGAGGGAGGATATATGGGGATATATGTATATGTATAGTTGATTTACTTTGTTATAAAGCAGAAACCAACACACCATTGTAAAGCAATTATACTCCAGTAAAGATGTTAAAAAAAATTTTTTTTTAAATGCACTTACCACATGATCCACCAAATACACTCTTGGGCAATTATCATAGAGAATTGAAAACTTAATGTCCATGCAAATATCTGTATATGAATGTTAATAGAAGATTTATTAGTAATGACAACAACAAAATAACTGGAAACAACCCAAATGTTTTTATAAATTAAACTCGTACATCTATAAAATGGAACACTACTCGGCAATAAAAATAGAATGAACTATTGATATACAACAACCCTGATGGACCTCCAGGTCACTGTGCTATTGTCTTTTGCAAATGACAAAACTATGGAAATGGAGATTGATTAGTGTTGTACGGAGGCATGGAGTGTAAGTCTAAGGGGACATTTCTTTATGGTGATGGAATAGTTTTGTATCTCATTTCTGGTGATGGTTACAGGAATCTACACGTGGGATTAAATTGCATAGAACTACATGCAGATACAGGAAAGCATGAAAAATGGTGAAAACTGAATAACGTCTATAGTCAACATTATTGTACCAGTGTCTGTTTCCAGGTTTGATACTAAACAATAGTTACATAAGATATCACCACTGGGGAAAGCTGGGGGAAGGTTACAGGGGACTGTATGTATGATTTTTGCAACTTCCTGTGAGTCTACATTGTTTTTAAGTTCAGAGTATCATAGAAATGCATTCTGTATAAAAATACATATATTATAAAAGGCTAAATAAATAAGCAAATAAATTGGATCACTGTTATGGTTTCTGTGATTTATAGATGTCAATGATTCTATAATGCATGAGCCATTTTGCTTGTTTTCAAAATTAAATGGCTTAAGTGATCTGTGTAATACTCTTTATAAACAGAAACTTGAAGCAAATCAGTTTTATATGGACATCAAAATGAACACAAATTTTTTAAAAATTGTAATTGCTAATTATTTCATTTCAGTGCCTAAGGACCCACCGAACAACATGACATTTCAGAAGATACCCGATGAAGTTACAAAATTTCAGTTAACATTTCTTCCCCCTTCTCAACCTAATGGAAATATCCAAGTGTATCAAGCTTTGGTTTACCAAGAAGATGATCCCACTGCTGTCCAGATTCGCAACCTCAGTATTATCCAGAAAACGGACACATCTGTCATTGCGATGTTAGAAGGACTAAAAGGCGGACATACATACAACATCAGTGTAAGAATACATAGCTTTTAATTATTCACCTGTCTTACAAAGTTGGTTTACAAACTCAGCATTCAAAAATACTGCAGCTTATGTACATAATACATTTTTCCTGTCTTTTCGTGGGATCGCTTAAGACATGCCAACTGAAAATAAATTTGGAGAAACAAAATTGCTGCTTTCCTATTTTAATACAGCAAGTCCTGTGAAAATATGTAAACAACAAAAATGTTTGCACAATTATAGTGGAAATCCAGAAATAAAGCAGGAAGAAAATCCACGTTAAAAGTTAAAAGAGCAGTGACCCCTGCTCGCCGAAACTAGAGAAAGCCTGCGAGCAGCAATGAAGACCCAACGCATCCAAAAATAAATAAATAAAATCAATAAATAAAAGTTAAAGAGCAGATATATATAATGAGATGATTCTGCCTAAAGAAAAACTGTTTCTGTGTGATTATAGGTGGAAAATGGAAAAACAAATTTCAAAGGCAGAAGTCAGAAATAACTATGTGATTGAAATTCACGTGTATTTCACACAACTATTACTAAAAGCTAATATTATTTTACATCTTAATTCTAAATTATCCATTTGGTAAAGTAAATATGTGTGTGAGTTCATATACATACACCCAAACACATACACAATTTGTTTCATCCTTTCACTATTTTTGCATGTCTTGGAATTTTCAAACAATCATAAAGTTCAGAAAATCATCTTTTAAGCAACATAGAATTCACCCTATACATTCAAGTAGCTCCATAACTAATCTTCCTATCAACTCTTTATATCAGAAAACTGTCATTAATAATCTGTGTTCCCTCGCAAACTTTATATCTCATTATGTAATCTGACTTGCTAGGATTCTTGCTGCACGTACCATTAAATGAACCCCCGTTGTAGAAGATCTATTAGAGAGAAGGTGGTGGTTAAGGGAATGAACTGACCTAGGTTCAAATTCTGGCTCTGCTAGTTTCTTTCTGGGCAATTTCCTCAAATCTGTGCCTCAGTTTCCTTATCTGAAAAATTAGTAATAAGAATAGTAATTTCTATGTAGGATATTAATAGTTATGGTAGGTAGCAAGTGTAACAGTTTTGGCTCTTGCAAATAAAAAAATACAGGAAATAAAGTACAACCAATTCATAATTTAAAGAAAAACAAATCTGATTCTTTGCAAAGTGCAACATAGTGTCCTCAACACCTGAGAGTTTATTAGAAATGTGTAACTTTCGCACCTGTCCCAACCTACTGAATCAAAACCTACAGATCCTTATTTAACAGGGTTTGCAAGTGACTTCTTTGCTCACTGCAGGTTGAGAAGCACTGCCTAACTTTATTATCTCACTTAAAGGTTAGATTGTAAAGAAATAAAAATAATTAAGCACTTCATAACATCACTTTTATTTTGAATACTTCCTTTTTAAAATTACATGCACCAATAAATATTTCCTTTAGATATTTTGAAGCTACATTTTATGGGCTTGGTTTATTTAGTATACCTACCACATCACGTATATTACTATTTTAATTCAATCAAAATACTTCTAAAACTATCCAGGGGGTGGAGGGTGGGTCACTAACGTATGAAACAAATTTATTAATTCCAAAAATGATATATTCTGAATTGCGTTTATTGAATACAATGAAATTGGCCAAGAACACAGTCTTTATTTTACATAGCAAGATAAAGTGGATAAAAGAAGAGCCTGTGTCTGCAGCTTCCTAAGCACAAAGTTAATGGAAAGGATTCACATTTGTGTAAATCACCCGCTGTAGATACAAACAGAAATGCTTTATGTGTATATGCTGCATTATGCAGGGTGTAGCGTCAGATACTTTGGGGCAGGGGTGAAGCAGGGTATAAAGGCCAACTTTCAGAGGGATGATTTAATACAGGAAAACTGGGAGGCTGAGGAATAGGGTTTCATCTCAGAGAAGGAAAAAAAAGAGCGTCTTGAATATGGATTTAAAGAAAGCTGGAGTTAACCTAGCTACAGAGAGAAGGAACAGATGTTAGAGTAGATGGAGAGAGTGTAGACATAGTGACTTTTCTGCTCTTTCCTCCTAAAGGTTCAAACTGAAGCCACATCATTCTTGGTCTGTATGATAGGGCTATTTAGGTCACTCAGCCTTTGTTCTCAGGGCTTAGTACCATAATATCAGTTGTGAGAACTATTTTATTGCTAACGTTCTTCCTCCATATGTTAATTTGAGTGCAAGAAAATATAATTAACAGACTATATGAATTGTTTTCAAAAGTGCAATCATTTTAAAATGACATATAACCATAATCAGTTATACATACACATATGCAATAATTTGAAAATAATAACAAGGTGTTTCTTTGTTTTAGGTTTATGCGATCAATAGTGCTGGTGCAGGGCCAAACGTTCAAATGAGAATAACCATGGATATTAAAGGTACATGAGCTGCCTTCCCATGAAATACTATTAATCAAAGAGTAATTATAATTTGTATTCTGTATTAGAGTTAAGGATGTAGTTAAGCTTTTAAACCATGCATATGCATATAATAAGCATATATTAAGTAATAAGTAATGTATGCTTATTCAGGCTGTAATTAAAATGTCTTAATCATAATGCAAATTACCATGTTAATTACAGAGAATGCCCACTGCTATTTATATTTCTTTTCTGCTAAATTTAAACTTTTCTGAGACAAGGTTTATAATTGTATTTTATGTTTTTAAAATTTTATTGAAAAGAAAGCTCCTTTAAATTACCCATGACTAGACTTTGACTAGTTCTAATTAGATTCCTTGACTGATCTTTATTTATTTTGAAAGTCAGATTCTTTTCAGTTAATCAAATAGTGCTTACTGAACTACCATATAATCAACTTTATGATTCTGACTATAAAAGTAGAACAATTCATTATTGACAGGGATGTTTTTTCATAGAAAATATACAAAAATTTGGAGACTGCTTCCCCCACCAAATTCCACAAAAGCCATAAAAGATTACTAAGAGGACCTCAGGGGCATTCAGTCATTCAAGGTGCCTTCTCAAGACTGAAAATATGCACACAGTTTTGCCACTTCTCTAAAATCCTGTGTAAAACCTGCAGAGAGATTAAAAAAAAAAAAGTGTATTGACCTTTAGTAGAATTCCACCTGCTGCTCCTCTCTCTGAAACAAAAAGTAACTTTTCTCAGTCTTTGGTAAGCATAGCACAGCACAGTGATTAACAGTGCCAGCTTTTAGGCTGAGTCTAGAGTCAAGTTGCTGAGGTTGAATTCTGGATTGGCCACTTGATACCTGTTTGACTTTGGACAAGTTTCTTAACACCTCTAAGCCTGTAATGGAGACAATACTAGTTCCTACCTCATAAGTTGCTGTGAGGATTAAAAGAGATAATCTTTGAAAAACCCATGGGACAGTGCCTGGAAACAAGCATTGTTAAGAATAAGAAATGATCACTGTAAGATGAAGCTGATAAATTTGACTTTTTTATCAATGGGTCGTTTATATAACTATAATACTATTTGTGTTATTTGCTTTTAGTTGATAAATATGTACTTGGAATGTACAAACTCCTGAAGTCTAAAAAATATCAGCTACTTTATAAAATGACTTCATAAAGAAGAGCTTACCTCATACCGTCCTAATTTCTCTTTGTTATTTAGTGGCAGACATATGCATATATTCAGTATACAGGTAACAATAGATGCATTATATTTATTTAGTAAAACTTCCCATTTCAGATACTTGCTCATCCTCAGGTAGACATGACTAGTTCTGACTTTCCATGCCTTACATAGGGTGGATAGACTCATGACCAGTTATCTAGGGAAGATATATGAGTACTAAGGGGCAGTGGTTCGGTCCTAGAGAAATGAATTTTTCTCCAGTAATATGCATGATTTTATTGACATGGAGTGACACTGGATTAATAGTTGTCTCATTAGATTTGCATTTGACAGATAATACCGAGTTGGATAATACTGTCGCATGCCAGATTCCTCTAACAGGAAACCTTGTCTTGGGGACTCCCCAGTGGCCTTTCTCAAAGTTTCTCAGAACTCCCTGAAACCTGAGGCCCTTCCTGCTGGATCCTTTCTTCCTTCCTTCTCCCCATTCACAAGCGTCAGGCCTGTGATCGTGCCACCTGCTATTGCTCCCTGCCCCTTGATTCTCATAGATATTTTCCCCAGTAGACTTTTATACATCTAATGTCGTCGTAACTTTTACGTCTCAGAGGAGTGAGCTAAGGGATCAAGTCAGAAAGATTTGGTTCCAGTCTTGATAGTTCCCTCTTACCGCTACGTAGCATAAGACCATTTTCCTCATGTATAAAATGGAAATGATATTGGCAATTTTACGGCATTGTCGGAGAGGCTTTTTAAAAAGATTTTATAAATATGAGAATTGAAGTTTAGGCAACTTACTGATGCTCAGCTAGTGTATGTAGCTGTAAGATGAAATGAAACAAGAGGAGCTTCTACAAATGTTGATTTTGGAGATACTTGCATGCATTGACGGTAAAATGTGAATTATCATGGCACTTATAGAAGATTATTCTGGCAATATCTGTTAAAGTTAAAAGTACATGTTTCTTTTGTTCCAGAAATTCTGCCCTTGGGAATATATTCCATAGAAATAAAAGGATCAGTAAATAAGGCTAAATGTATAAGGCTGAGTAGTGAAGCAAATGTTCAAAACCTGAAGGAAAAGTGAATTCCCATCACTAGATGAATGACTGAATAAATATGCAGTTGCACCATGATGTACAACATAGTCATTAAGAAGAATGAGTTAGCCAGAACTTGGTGGCTTGAAAAGATTTACACAAGTCTTATTTAAGTGAGAAAAACAATATGTGGGGTAATTATACTACTTAATATAGCACCATTAAAACATATCAGTGAGAAGAATCCATTATGTATGAGTTTATGTATTTTTATATGATTATGTGAACATAGAGAAAAATATGTGAGGATACCGTCCAGATGTTTGGTATGGATAACTGCAGGGTTAGAGGGCAGGGCTCCTGGTATGACTAGAATAGAAACTGGTAAATCAGCTAAAGGAAGTAAAAGAAAAAAAAAACATGAAAATACTAGTATGATTTAATGCATTTGTGAAAATTATAGTTTGAATTTCTTTAATATATAAAGAGGAGTCAGATGTCTGAAAATCACACCTGGGTCCCATTATCTTAGGCAAGTCTCAAATATATAATTATACCATTAGGAGGTAATAATTGCTAAATATCTGCTGTATCCAAACAGAAATCTGTTTCACTTGTTATTTATATTTGTCATCACCTTATCTGTAAATTACTGCATGAAAGGAGAATTCAAAATGATTTTCTCTGCAGAAACAAAAAATGAATTGGTAGTGATATTTCTTCTTTGTTTATAGCTCCAGCGCGACCAAAAACCAAACCAACCCCTATTTATGATGCCACGGGAAAACTTCTTGTGACTTCAACAACAATTACAATCAGAATGCCAATATGTTACTATAATGATGACCACGGACCAATCAAAAATGTACAGGTGCTTGTAGCAGAAGCAGGAGGTATCATCACATGCCAGCTTATCTTGTCAAATTGCAGTGTGTGAACTGCTGAATGCTAAAGACATTTCAACTCAAAATTAGTAATATAAGGTTGACTCCTGATTATTACACATCTCTTGAGTTTAACAGATTGTCAATATTATTAATTTATTATCAATTTTACTGATCATTAATATATGCCTAAAATATTTTACCAAAATTTAAAAAGGCATGGTTAAAATATGTGATTTATTTATTCCATATGCTGGTAGGATTGTTTTGAGTTTGGCAGGATGGAGTCTTGATAGCTTCTTTGGAGGTGTGAAAGAGAGTTAGTTACCCTTGATTGAGGAAAGTTTTTTCTCCGAGAAGTCATTCTCCACAATGCCTATGGATTCATGTGTGATGGGAATGGATAGGGTTCCCTAATTATCCAGGTAGATCAGCTGAATCATCCCTGGTGGTTCATAGAGTGACAGATGTTGCATCCAGATTTTCCTCATGCAATTATAGAAACACCCTTTATAAATGTGAAAATACATTTGGATATTACTTGTAATCATTATTCTTTTTTCTGAAAATAGCTCAGCACGATGGAAATGTAACAAAGTGGTATGATGCATATTTTAATAAGCCAAGGCCATATTTTACAAATGAAGGCTTTCCTAATCCCCCATGTACAGAGGAAAAGACAAAGTTTAGCGGCAATGAAGAAATTTACATCATAGGTGCTGATAACGCATGTATGATTCCTGGCAATGAAGACAAAATCTGCAATGGACCTCTGAAACCAAAAAAGCAATACTTGTAAGTATAGTTTATGCTTACTATGCATCATGTTAGCAAGCTAGCTGACAACTTTCATCATCCATCTACCCTTCCTGTCATCTTTCCTGTAAGTGCTGGGCATCCATAATGTATTGTGACCTAATGCATGATAAAGATCAACAAGGCATTGTCCTTATATCCCGTAAACATACAGTTGTAGGGAAAGTAGGCAAGCTTAAAAGTAATTATGGTTTGACGTGTTAAGTGACTAAGGGCAATATGAAAAATGTGCAAATTGGAGAACACAGGTAGAATTTAATTCTTTCTGTAAAGGGCAGTGTGACTAATGTGTACTATTTTGTGTTTTTCACTCATTTCTCTGCTTTGCATGCTAATGTCAGGTTTTTAGAAACATGATCCTCGTCTTTCAGTTAATTATGGCTTCAGTTTACCTCAGTCATAGCAATCATTTTCAGCTTTTCATACTATCAAACAACTGAATGAGGAATTGAAATCTTTACAATTCACTTTAATATTTGGTATTGTATAGATTATAATAATCTAATATAAAAATCAGTGCTGATATGTTAGCTTTATTAAATACTTTGCTAAATTGGTTATTTTTCTCCTGGGCCTCTCACTATCGCGTCCTCTCTTGTTGCGGAGCACAGGCTCCAGACACGCAGGCTCAGTAATTGTGGCTCATGGGGCCAGCCGCTCCGCGGCATGTGGGATCCTCCCAGACCAGGGCTCGAACCCATGTCCCCTGCATTGGCAGGCAGATTCTCAACCACTGCGCCACCAGGGAAGCCCTTGACTATAATTTTTAAAATTATTTAATTTTCAAAATATAATTTTTACTACTAAACTTGAAAAATACAGCTAGTTTCATTTTTGCCTGCTAAAGCACTGTTAAGTTCTTCATAAACATCCTAGGACAAGTTAACATTAGAAAAGTTAGAGAAGTTAGGCATTTGAAAAAAGAATGCTCTATTATCTGTTATTAGGTACAATTACTTGGGTTACTAAGTTATGGCCTGAAATTAATCATCATACAATATCAGTTACAGAAATGATATACCACAAAGTTAAATATTTATCCAAGAATTGTTGATTTTACATTTTTTCCAAAACATTTCATATAGTCCATAAAATCATAAGAATTTGAGAAGAGTAGGGATTAAATTATGAAGTACAATTTATTAATATAGATTGGTTTTATATTTTAAAATTCTTGTAGGTTCATAGTTTTGTTTTTTTAAAGATTTCCTTTTTTAAATAAATTTATTTATTTTTGGCTGCGTTGGGTCTTCGTTGCTGCCCGCGGGCTTTCTCTAGTTGTGGCGAGCGGGGGCTACTCTTCGTTGTGGTGCGCGGGCTTCTCACCATGGTGGCTTCTCTTGTTGCGGAGCATGGACTCTAGGAGCACGGACTTCAGTAGTTGTGGCATGCAGCCTCAGTAGTTGTGGCTCATGAGCTCTAGAGCACAGGCTCAGTAGTTGTGGTGCACGGGCTTAGTTCGTCCAAGGCCTGTGGGATCTTCCTGGACTGGGGCTTGAACCCACGTCCCCTACATTGGCAGGTGGATTCTTAACCACTGTGCCACCAGGGAAGTCCCATAGTTTTAAAATAAGGTAAATTTCGGTTGTCTCTGTGGTGACAGAATCAACCAGTGATTTTTAAGATTGACTTTCTTCTGCATCCACTTTGTATTTCATATGCCATGAAAGCACAGAAAGTGAAAATACAGCTGTGCATACTCGGAATTAAGCAGCATTGTTCTTCATTTGTTTATATTTGAACAGGATGAGTTTTATATGACTATTCTAAATCTGGCTTATTGGCATTTTCAAAGGTGGCTGAGGTATAACAGTTATTATGCTTTATATTTATAAAGTGTGCTTGTGCAGACATTCAGTGGTTTCATCCAAATAAATCTATGAAGGAGGTGATCTACTTCATTTGATTAACCTGCTGACTCTTCATGAGTCTGGTCAAATTTTTGGTCACTCTCTCATGACGTTCAAGAGGTCCATGTACAAGATAATTTCACGTAAAGATATTATTCATTTGTCCTGATGGTGACTGATTTCCAGGTTTACGCTTTGTAAGTTAACTTTCTCTTTAACAAAAATGTCATCTTCACAGCCATTTGTTAAATTATTCATAGAAAAAAAAAGTCATATGGTATGTAAATTGTTGTTGTTTTTTATTTCATAGGTTTAAATTTAGAGCCACAAATGTCATGGGACAATTTACTGACTCTGATTACTCTGATCCTGTTAAGACTTTAGGTAAGACATATTTTGTAGTTAATTTCATTTATAATCTCAACACGCTAATCTCAGCTGTAACATTCATTAGTAAATGTATTAAGCCATGACAAATGTTCTCAAGGATAAAATCATTTCAAGGTTAACTATCCTAAGGACAAAAATAGTATTTATAATACTCTTTTAAGTGACGGACGTTCCATCTATTCAAATCTGGACATAGACTTCAATATGGTATTTGGTCTAGGCTGATGTGTGGAATATTACACTAAGCAAATATTTATTTGGCTGTTTAATATGTAATCTTATATGTAAAACATTTTTACTTCATAAAAAAAGAAAAAGGATTATGGAAACTTTCCTGAAATAATCCTAAAAGATAGAAGCCTACCTGTCTTTTTAAATTTTATTTTCTTTCTGATCAACTCTGAGTTTTTCAATTATATCCACCCAGTCAGGCCTGAATAAAACATCAATACAATTTAGTCAGATGCAAGTATATTTCTTCTTCTTCCTTTTCTCCCCCTTCCTCTCCCCCTCCTGCTCTCCCTACTATGGCTACTACTTCTTCTCTTCCCCCTCCTCCCCTCGTCCTTCTTCACCACCAACCTATCTAACATTAAATATTCTGGGCCAGACATACTCTGAGGCTCTTCACAGCTGTCCTTTAATTTAGGTCAGTGGTTCTCAACCAGTGATTTTACTCTCCAGGGGACATTAGGCAATGTCTGGAGCCATTTTTGATTGGGTTGTCACAATTGTGCAGGCTGAGCTAGTGGCATCTAGTGAGCGGAGAGGCCAGGGATGCTGCTACCTATCCTACAGTGCATAGGACAGCCCCTCCAGCAAAGCGTTATCTAACCCACAGTCAATAGTGCTGAGGTTCAGAAACCCTGTTAGGTGTCAGTGTTGGTTCCACGTTACAGACGAGGAAACCGCGGCCCAGATTAAGTAATTACGTGGCTCTGCCGGCACAAATTTTACAACCATTACAATACAAATGCAGGATTTAGACCTGGATTCAAATCTTGGCTCTACCACTTGAGAAAACAATTTCTATAAACCTCAGTTTCCTTGTTTGGAAAATGGTGATATTTCCTGCCTTGAAAGATTTGTGTAAAATAATATAGGTAAAGATATTAATATTTTATAGTTATAAAGTGTTCAGTGCTTAATAGCTTCTTTTTGGATGAGTTATAATGGAAGATTTTAAAAATATATTTCCTTAGGAGAAATTGTTTCCCTGGGACTTCTCTGAGTAAATCACAGCTTTCTATTTCCTCTGTGTCAGGCTCTGAGAGTGTGGAACTTTGTGTGTTGTTCTGATCCACAGTATATCCACAGTATATCATGAATGCAATAGATTTCAGTGATAATTATGGCTGGAAGAAGACGAAAAATGTTACACCCTTTTCAATTAGAAATTCTTATCTGGTTGTGGAACATTAATTGTATAAACCAGTTTCTGCAACCTCCACTTAGTTAAGGAAACTTTGGACCTTGAAGAAATGAAGGGGCACACGGTTTGCTACATTAATGCTTATAGGGGAATAACTTATAGATTTCATTGGCTGTGCTGTCTGCTTAAATTCCATAAAATCACTGGTTTAATTTTACGTAATCAATCATTTTTAAATCAGCTGACTAGACTTGTGGTTTTGAAGTTGTGTCAAGCGTTTCTGCATTTGATAGGTGAGTTTATCACACCCTGACACCACCACAGTAAATGTTTTGATGGCATCAACTTAACTTCCTTTAGGTTACAGCATTCAGAAACTACGTATTATCACAGCTAAATGGTGACCCGGTATATTTACCGATGGAAGATAAAAAACATAGTACAAGTGGATTAGCTCATATGTCTTAGAGAGATGATATTTTGAGGATACGGTGCTAAAAAGAGATCACTTTGTTGTGTTGTTTGCTGTTCATCTCATAGCTTGCTGGTTTTATGTAGATTTTGGATATGAGGACAACATATTCAGCCAATTATCTGAAAGGTAAAGTTGAGACATCTAGGTTAATAGGAAGGAAAGAAGAGGGAAACCAAGCATCAGGAACCACGGTGTACAGGGACGTGATTCCCAGATTCTGCTAAATGGCTTCCCTTTGGCCAAGGATGGGCCTCATCCATCACTTTGGCCACAGGTAGTCTCAAGATGTCCCTCAGCGACGGTCTTCTCTTTCTTTCTTTGTCTCTCAGCCAAGGCAGTGGAATACAATAAGTAATTCTAGAAGATAGAAGAAATACACCGTCAGTTCTCTGATTCCCCTTTTGGAATCATCACCACCACCCAAGTCATCCAGGTGCTAATGTTTGTGTGCCCTGGTAACAGCAGGAGTATAAGGGGATGTAAGATGTATAATGAACGGCAGAGCACCAGATCCTGTCAAGGTCAGAATAGGAGGGACTAGGGAAACACAGGCTGGGCACAGTCAGTGAAATGCCATTGGGTTGGTAAGGGGTTGTGACAAGGAAGAGTCCCACGTATCTACGATCAATTTTTCAGGGTTCATATGCTATTTGGAGACCAGTGACACCACGATAGCCTTTCAGGCTCCTCCTTAGGGTGGCCTCCCATGGGCTCTCTCCTGATAGATAGCAGCTTTATAATAGGAGTTTGCTCTCTAATGCTTATTCCAATTGACCACATAAAATTCTGCTATCTAGATAGTTACTTGTAGCTAGGAAAACAGTGCCGGGCAGGAGTGGAGGAAATTAAAAGGAGTGCAACCCTCAGTTGTGGTGAAATGAAATGTTCAGATTTGGAATATGGTGTGTACCACAGGAGCAGAATTCCTTGATGTCCATCAAAGTAGCCCAGTCATTTTGCTGGTTAATGGATGTAACACCATCAATTTCTGGCCTCATATTAATTTTCCACCTGGCTATTGGATATTGTGGTTCTGTGTATATCAGATTCACTCTTGAGTCAGGAACCAAAGAACACCCTCCAGAAAAGGTGCTGGTCTATAATTGGCATTAATAAAAGGCCATGGAGTCATAGGGTTTTTGGGAAAAGAATATTGCCGAGGAGGATATAGTAGAAGGACCCAAAAAGGAAATAAAGTTGACTGTTTCTACAGTGGGCAGTGGTCAATGGCAAGAATGGTTTCATGGCTATAAGAATGGAGGCAAGCAAATAGTAAAATGCATTGGTGTCATCGTAAGCATACAAAGGATGATTGAGTCCTTTTTTTCTCTCAAACATGTCATGTATTGGGATATAGGATAGCATTTGCAACAGGCTAGTGGCTCCCAGCATTTC
Organism: Neophocaena asiaeorientalis asiaeorientalis; assembly: GCF_003031525.2. NCBI lineage: Eukaryota > Metazoa > Chordata > Mammalia > Artiodactyla > Phocoenidae > Neophocaena > Neophocaena asiaeorientalis. Next base: position 4,080,724 of record NW_020185339.1, on the reverse strand, counting down.
TAACAGGTCTTCCGAACACTCAGGTGTGCATCTCACACTTCAGTGAAAGAAGTCTAGGTCCCATCTAGGTCATCAAACCACCAATGGATGTACTGGTATTTTGCACACCACAGGCAATGAGCTTCAAGTTGATTCGCCTATCAATACAATCTTCAGGATTTAAGTGCCTTTGCAAAGCTGTGTTTCTAAGTTAGTATAGGACATACACTTACAAGACAGACCATTTTGATAGTGGTTGTGCCTGTCAGAGAGATTATTTGGATGTTAAAATTAGGGGCAAAGAATCACTGATGAACTAAAAGGCTTAAGTTCTGGGAAAAAGGCTAACAGCAGTACAAGTAAGAAGGGGCCAGACAGGGCTTTGCTGGATAAGGATTGATAACCTGGAAGAGGTTTGCACGTTGGGAAATCTTTATAGCCTATAGGAATAATGGGAAATGACATGTGCCATCATTTTGACCCTAAAGAAATACTTACAACTTACTTGATTTTGTTTTCACTCAGGATTGAGCATTAGGATTTTTATTAAGAAAATTCCCAAGAATCCTTCTTAAATTTTTTTTTAAGAAACCTCCTTAGGCACCTCAGTTTATGGAAACTGCTTGTAGGCAATGTTTTGATTGCAAGGTTTAATTATAGAGGATTCCTGTGATTTGAAAACCAGACACTGCTTTCTGCACCTCACAGGGCTTCATTAAAACTGAACAAGTTGAAACCTTAAACCTCATGGCAAAGGCGCTCTGTGATTGTTTTCTTTTGTCATAATACTTCTCATTTAATTACTGTGCTAACAATGAAAAGTTTCAATATGCTCACTTGGGAACAGAGATAGGGAGTCACTATATATTTTTTGCAGCAAAAGGATCACTTGCCCCCCGCCCCCCCACACACCAGAGGAGCAGGGGAAGGCTTTATGATGTTAATGAGGCAGTGGCAATGTGATGGTGAACCTCGCAAACTCTGTAGTCAGACGAGCATATTTCAGGCAGTTTTGGCATATATGGAATTTATGTGACCTTGGGTTAGTTACTTAACAAATTAACTTCTGCAATCTTATTTCCAAAATGAGAATAATAATACCTACTTCATAAACTAACTGGGAGATTAACTCAGATGAATGGACAGATTAATGACTATGAAATGTTATTAATAAAGATAGGAAACATTATTTATGTGACAAGCCCTTTATGAGTTTTTTTGTATATAACCTCATGTATTTTTCACTACAACCCTATAGCACGATTTCCTGTTTATAGGTATCCCCAATTTCCTGGTAAGAAATCTGAAGCTGGGTCTTTAAGCATCTTGCCAAGGTTACAGAGCTAGGAAGTGGCAGCACCAGCTTTTAGACCCAGGTAACCTGACTTCAGGCAGTGCTGTGCTTATAACCACTGTACTGCGTTGCCTGGAAATCACTAAGTGTCCAAGTAGCTTTTGATTTCATTACTATTTCTGATTTTTCTGTTCCCACAGACTTCCTATCTTTGCTGTACCATTTTCTCTTCTCAACATTTTAAATTATTTCTAGCTGTTCTCTTTGCACCTGCTCATCTTAGCTTTCTGAGGCTAACATTCATACATAAGTATACTGTTTTTACACATAAAGATGCAATAATTCCTTTTTGTTTGTTTTAACAATGACTAAGTATGACTTTGCAACCTGGCCACTGTTTATTATCTACTTCTAATATTTTGCCAATATGATGTATTAAAAAACATTTAGGGTATTTTAATTTATATTTCTTGAATTATGAAATTGAGAACCTTAGTAAGTTCTTTGTGCAGTATTTGAATATTCTGGATGGCTAATACTGGGCTAAAAGAGAAGAACTTTTCATACTTAAGTTCTAAGAAGTTGTTTTCTTTTAAGATTAATAATAATATTAAGAAGATGATCTTTCATGCAGTAAGTACCTATATCAAGAGCCGGGCATTGTCCTAGGAGCTTTATAACTCATTTAGTTCAAGCTTCTTAGAGATATAAAGCTGCATTAAAAAGTCAGATCCATAGAGGAGTTTAAATAATGATAATCAAAAGATAATACTATGAAAAATTAGGTAGTACTTTATGATTTGCTTAATTACTACAGTAGTACATTCTGTTATGCAAATAAAACAATTTAATTTGACCTTTCAATGGATTTTAAGTCTAATCAGGAAATGTACACGTTACAAAAAGAATCATGTTTATATTTTTAAGTGAAAGAGTTTTGTTTTCTGTGAAAGGATTTAGAGAAATGACCTCATTCTGTACTGGTAATGCTCTGTGGGTACATGCATAGCAGTGAATCAAAATTTGTGCGGGACAGTCATAGTACATTTTGTCCTTTCCTAGTAGTACATTTGTAATACATGTGCCCAAAGGATTACCTATTGTTTATTAATACATCATATGTCATTTCCTCACTTCACTTGGCTAGTGCTTTGAAATGGTAATCTAATCTGAAAATTTTTTGTGGTCTATGAAATCATTTTTTCCCTACTAGGTTCCAAGGTCCAGTGACTCAATACTACCTGATAAAGATGATTCTATTCATCTTCATGTTTCCTTTCCCAAGCATATCCAGTTAGGAGTCAGCATGTGAAAATTCATGAAACAAACCATTTATATTTTAATGTATGAAAAAGGTGTATCTAAAATACTTTATGAGCTACATGCTCCTTTAGCGTCTTCTAAATTTAGCCGGAGATTCTAGATGACCGTGAAACTCTGATAACTGTTCAAGATTCAGTGTTCATTCAAATCCACCATGCAGAATAGCCACAGAAACTCTTTCATAGTGTTAACATTTCATAAGCACCAATCCAGGGAAGAAAAGATGAAACATTAACCCCTGCGTATTTTACAGATAGTTAACCTATTTTGTCACTTGACTAATACTTTCTACAGTAAAATTATACATTATATAACTTAAAATTGGTTATAATTACTAGTTGTATCAAAATAATTAATAATTTATATATTCTTATTTGGTTTAATGCCTAATCTTCAACCTGAAAACTTTTAATTTCTAGTATACTTCAAAATCGATATTTTTATATATCAGTAAATTTAGAAAGTATTTATTGAGCATTTGCTATGTGCCTGATACTGTTCTCAGGACTTGGAATACAGTTTTGAATACAACAAAGACTCCTGTCCTCAGGGATCTTACATTCTGGACAGGTAATAAACAATAAGATAATAAATAAATGAATTATAAGATGTTACCAAGGGCTATGGAGAAAAGAAAAAGTAGAACAGAGTGTAGAGGAGGTAGAAGGGGGAAGGCAGGAAGTGAAGGAGTTGCAGCTTTCAATCTTAAATATGGTAATGTCTTAGTCTGCTTGGGCTGCCATAACAAATACTATAGACTGAGTGGCTTAAACAACAGAAGTTTATTTTCTCACAGTTCTGGAGGCAAGAAATCAAAGATAAGGTTCCAGACACTTCGGTATGTGGTAAGGGCTTTCTTCCTGGCTTGCAGAACGCCTCCTTCTCGCTATGTTCTTATATGGCCTTTCCTCAGCATGTGCACACGGAGGGAGAGAACTAGCTTTCTGGTGTCTCTCCTTAAAAGGACACTAATTCTATCAGATTAGAGCCCAACCCTTGTGACCTCATATAGCATTAATTACTTCCTTACTCAAATACTGTCACATTGTATTTGTGTTAGGGCTTCAACATATGAATTTTGGAGGGACACATACGTTCAGTCCGTAAGAGGTGGTCAGTGTAGGCTTCACTGACTAGGTGATATTTGGGCAAATTCCTCATGGTAATGAAATGGCTACCCAGGCAGATCTATAAGAGAAATACATTTCTATGCACAGGAAGAAGCTGGCCAAAAGCCCTATATCAAGAGTTACCTGGTGTGTCCCAAGAACAATAGGGAGGCCAGTCTGCCTCCAGAGTTGTAGGCAAGGTGGAGATTGGAAGGGAAGTCAAACAGATAACAGGGAACCAGAGGCCATTAACCTATGGCCATAGGCCACTGGAAGGACTTTGGATTTTGTCTGTGAGAGATAAGGAGGATTTTAAGTAGACAGGTAATGTTTTAAAATCATTACTCTTGCTACTATGTTGAGAATAGATGGAAAGAGGACAGGGTGGATATAGGAAGACTTGTTAGGTGTCCATACAACAATTCATGCAAAACAGGATGGTGGCCTCGATCAGGATGCTTGCAGCAGAGGTAGTGAGAAGTGAGTAGAGCGTACATGAAAGTTTTGAATAGTATAATGAACCCCCAAATACCTATTAATTAAATTTAATAATTTTTAATGGTTTGCCACATCTGTTTTAATTACACACTTTTCATTTTGTTTCTGAAGTATGTTAAAGTAAATCACAGAAAGCATTATATATTCCACTCCAAAACAGTTTAGCATATTTCTCTAATAAGTATGTTGTTATATTGTTGCAGTTCAACAAAATTAATGATAAATCCTTGATATTATGTAAAACTATATAGTTTCAAATCATCCTCTGATTTTTTTCTTTGTAGTTTGTTTAAAACAGGATCAAGAGGTTCCATATTTTGAATTTGTCTGATTGCTTTTTATTGGTGTCATTAACTCCTTTTCCTACTTTCTTATAAATTAGAGATAAGATCTAAAGGTTTGAATATTCACAATGAACATTTTTGGCAGGGCTCCTTTACAGGTGTTGCTGCGTAGATCAAAATACCTCACATCAGGAGGTGTATAATACCTGATTGTCACATTTTCAGTGATGTTAAAATTGATCAGTAAGTTTAGTGGGAATGACAGCAGGACCTTTCACTGGAAAGTTGTTTTTTCCCTTGTTATAACCAGCAGATAATCTGTGAGATGATAGTTTGACATTCCCTAAATATCCAAATGCCTTTCAACCTTCCTCCTAGTCATTTAGAGATACACTTATGATTGTTACCTGAGTCAATTATTTCATTAGGAATGCAAAATTAATTTCTAATTTTATTATTTCTTCCACATTTATTAAACAGAATTCTCCTCTAATAAGGAGCTTTATCTCCTTAACTGGGGCTATTTTTTAATTTATAAAAAACAGTTCATATGAGAAAGCCACGGGAAAAAATGCTTAATTTTCTCTTTAATTACAAATTTTTAGAGTGAAAAAAAGAGTTGTTTAGCTAAAACCAGAGGTTACAAATTAGTACCTTTTTGGTTTTAATTTTCATTTCTCTTTCATTGAATAATATTAGAACTCATGGATTTTTATATTGAATCTATTTCAATCAATTTCAGTTTTTATTCATTATAAAGTTTAAATTATTCCATCTTTGGCCACCTCTTCAAGATGATCTTTTGTTCTTTCCATACCATTAGGCTTTGATCATTTCTTAGCTTTCTTGCCCCATTAGATATCCCAAATTCCTTTTGTTCCCTAATCACACTTTGGAATTACTATCTCTCCAAGTTTCCCTAGTTTCTGTTAGTGAAAAACATAGAGCCAACAGGATTTCCTCAGAGATTTTGGATGTGTTCTATGAAAGAGAAAGTCAAGTATGACTCCAAGATTTTTGGCTTGAGCAACTAGAACAATGAAGTTGCCATCGACTAAGATGTAGAAAGATGCAGTTGAAAGGAGGGAAGAATAGGAGTTCAGCTTTGGAAATTTTGATTTTTAAAATTTAATTACACTTCTAAATAAAGATATATAGTAGGCAATTGGATATACAAGTCGGGAGTTCCTTAGATTACAGTTAAGTAGTCATCATCATATAGATGAAAATTAAAACCATGAGGCTGCACAGGTTCACCAAAGGTGTGAGTTTAAATAGAAAAAAAGAGGAGCACCAAGGTTTGAGCTCCAAAGTTAGAAGATCTAGGAGAAGAAGAGAAACACATTTGTACACTTCATTAGCATTATTGAGAAATATGCCAAATTTTTTTCTGTATTTTGAGACCCAATGTAGTATTACATATAATAATGATTAATGATTTTATACGTCTTCCTCTTCAGGTGAAGGGCTTTCAGAAAGATCTGTAGAGATTATACTTTCAGTCACTTTGTGTATCCTTTCAATTATTCTTCTTGGAACAGCTATTTTTGCATTTGCAAGGTAAGACTTATTTGTACTTATTCCTAAGATGCTTTATGGACATCATTCAGTCATGGCCCAATCAGGAGACAGAAGCCACAATGGTTACTTTAATGGGAAACATTTAATAATATGTTAACTAGTAAAAATAGTTAACAACTGAAGGGGGTAAGAGAAAACACTAAGGGATCCAGAAGTAGCAAGTGCAACAAAGCTACTCTCTCTAGGCTAAGGAAGAGTGGACAATAGAGGAACAAAGAACTAGAAGAAATCTCACTCCCAAGTTTGACATGGAATGGCTACCACAGGCACACACAGCCCTATCACCTACCTTTGTGCAAAGAAATATGACAGAGGAAGGGCTGGAGCTGATCTGTAGAAGCTACCCATTGTTACTGGAGAGTTGGCAGGCTGGAATCAGACAGTGGAAGCAGCCCACTCTTGCCTGATCACGTGGGTGGGCGGAATCCTTCACTGATGGAGAGAGCATGAACTTAAGAGGCAGCTAGTGCTCACGCAGGTGGGCTGCTGGGCTTCCACAATGAATAAGAATATTGCAGCGCTAGAACACTCAAGGGAAGTATCTCCCTGTCCCTGTTGCCTTGCAGGATGACTGCAGTGTCCTCTATTGACAAAGTTTAACGTCCAGCCAGCTGGCAAAGGAGAAATGTTAGAGTCTAATTTCAGTATCACAAAGCAGGGCAAAGAAGTGTGGATGTAGAGCTGAGAGACAAAGTGGTAACCCAAAAGCGGAAGCTGCCAGGCTTTCTCCATCTTTTTGAATATTTTATAACTCTGATAGGTTTAATTGAAAAATATTTTAATCAGGTCTAAATTTCAGATTTTATACAGAAGAGGTCACTTTTCCAGTAAGAACACTTAAAAAATGTCCAACTTCCTTATACGGTGGGCCCCTTTCTCACGTTTACTTTATCAAAATGTCTGTACTATGTTTTCCAAGTGTCTTTTCAAATTCTCGGTATCAGTCTCTTAAAATTCCCGTTGTTTACAGGACCTTAGGAGAAACCTTAGTTGTGATCCTAAAATTAATTTCATAAGGTAGATTGCCGAGTTAAAGGGACCTTACATTTGTAAAAATAACCATTATACTAATTTCCTAAGTGGCTCAATAGGCTCTATTTTATCCGAAGAATGGTGTCCTGTATTCTGTTTGCCAAGCATCCTCTGTTTCATCTTGAATCTTTTAAATTATCATTTTGATGGATAATTTGAAGGGCTCTTGAAAGATATTTTTCGTATACCAGAGAGTGTTCTCAGATTCAGCCAGAAGATGGTGAGAGGCACTTTTAGAGGTTATTTTAGGCACTTTTAAAGTTATGTTGTGTAATATATGGTCCTTGTCCCTGAGGGATGTGCATCCACCATATTGATATCGTTTTCCTGCTCTAAAATCATTTCTTTATAGGATGAACTCCTTTTGTGGGCAGAAAATGGGCCCCTCTTATTCCCTACAACTTTCCTGCATACGGCTCTTCAGCCAACAGAGTCTGTTCTCACCTAAACATTCCGTCAGTTTTCATACAACTCTGCTTTTGTTCAGTCAGCTGGAAATGTGCTTCCTCCTCCTTCTGATTCTGGAACACTCAAGTCAAATCCTACTTTTTACTTCCTCTAAATACTAATAGTTGTAATCACGTATGTAACATTTTATAACTAATCAATTACTGTTTTAGGAGTTGTAATTTGACTTTTTTTCTCTTTTGTTATGCTTTTTCTACATTTAGATCCTACTTCTCAACTAAATTATGTCCTTGAGGATAAGGACCATATTTTATACTTCCTATATCATCCTCAACACATAAATCATAATAAATGTTAAATGTTTGAAGTGCAAAAGATACATAGAATAGCTAAATATTACTTTATAATATACCGTACTATGTCATATAAAAATAAACATGTAAAAGGGCTCAGAATGAAGCGACTTTGATTTGATTCGCAGAGGCATGTGATTTTATTTTTGAACCTGAGTTTTCTGGTTATATATTATATTCTTAGATTACATAATCTGTATAGTTATATTATACTTAGATATTACATTTTATTTATAAAAGCCAATGAGACAATTCAAAACACATTTTTATGTATTTTCACGTTATGTAAAATCAATGGAGCATTGTCTTTTAGCACTGGTGCTGATAGCAGTGAGCTATGTCCACATTGGCATATTTCCTTTTTATGACAAACATATGAGACAGCTTGAGGGAGGAGAAACAAGCTCACAGCCTCAGTCTCAGTTGCTCTATATTTTAAATGTGCCAATGGCTCAGGCCTTGAGGAACTAATTCTCATTAAAAGCAGCATGTTAAAAAGTTATAGAATACATTCTGTGGAATTAAAACAGGAAAAAGAGTTGAGTAGCTGCAAATTTGCAGCATACTCAGGGAAGTGATCCCAACAAAGAAATTATCTGACTAATGTCTTAAGAAAACTAAATATAATTTCATATGCTTTCTATGATATTCCCTTCGTGGACTTTATTAGAATTCGACAGAAGCAGAAAGAAGGTGGGACATATTCTCCTCGGGATGCAGAAATTATTGACACTAAATTCAACCTAGATCAGCTCATCACAGTGGCAGACCTGGAACTGAAGGACGAGAGATTAACGCGGTGAGCACTCCTCTGGGCGAACAGTGGTCCAGAGGGCCCGGAGCCATGACCCTATTCTGACCTATGCTTGTTGGAAGTGTTTGTGGGGCTCCTATTTACACAGGTCGCAGAGATCTTCTTTCAAAGGGTGACCTCCATCTTCTACACACTTCTCACTGGTGTTCGGAGAATCAATCTTCCTAATACTTTCGAGTTCAATAGGAACCTTGGACTATAATGTTCAACCAAGCTTTTTTTTCCTGAGACAAATATTTGTACACATTAAATCTTTAAAATTATATTTAATAATTCACTTCAGATGACAGTTTTTTTTTTTACATTGGATTTCCTGGAGGTGTCCACATTTTTTATCACAAATTTAAATTTGTAACTACTTGATATTGTTTATATCATTTTTATAAAAGCCTGTCTTATGCCTCCTTATTTTAGTATAAAATGACATTAGAAGTCTAAATTGTGTATTAACACTTCATTTTTTTAAATTGCTTAGTATTTAAGAATACAAAGTTAAAATTACCTTTGAAAGGAAAAGTAAAAATATGTATACTAAATATGTCATCAATATGTATTGGAAATAGAATGCTTAATTGTAAAGATAAATTATTCAAAATGTTAGCACATTTGAAAAACTTATATTAAGATAATTCACCAAATTCTTTTAATTTTTTTGCTTGTTCAGTGATTGACAGTTTTTTCTTTTTCCAAATTCTTAATAAAAACTATCATCAGATTGTCTTAACAAGTTTCAATTCTTACGAGATCCAATATTTTGTGATGCTTACAAGCACATGACAGTTGTTACAAAGTACCTGCACAGCTGTGCTGAATTTTAGGAATTGTTACCAACTCTGAAAATATGGCATCAAAGGTCTTAAACTTAAAAAGGAATTAATCATTTATAGTTGTCATTTACCAAAGTTGGTCTTTACCTAATAGACTGACTTTACAAAAATATTTCCAGTATGTCTAAAAATATCTACGTGCTATACGTAGATATACGTATAAGTATATATACGTGCTATAGAGGGAAGTGTCATCTGATAAGCAGGGTCCTTCCAAATGTGACAAAATGAAAGTTATTCAGTTTTATCAGTAAATTACAAAGAAATTTGGTTTGTTGGATATGAAAACTTCTTTATATTTATCTACATTTGTTTATGTTCTAATACAGGTTGTTCCTATCTAAAATGGATAGTGCTCCAAAGACTATGTGTAAGATGGTTATATCTTAAGCAGGACATAGTTTTCCACATGAAAGATCAACCGATTTTCAGGGTAACCTGTCAAAGTTAAATCATATCATAGCAACAATAGAGCATTACTAGTATTAGGCTCTGTGTCTCAGTTCTATAAGGGTCATACTGCATAGTAAAAGGAAGTTTCTTCTCCTTTACCCCTGTGGGCCCAACTCCCTTTCCACACTCCTTTCTGAGTTCAGGCCTGGGATCTCCATCTCTTTCTTCTACAAGTGAAAGTATACAAGGGATAGAACTTCAAATCTCTGAGTGCAATTAATTTTAGTTTCTTGAACAATTTAGATGAATCTGTTCATACTCAAACGTGAATTTTTAAGTGCCCAAACAATTTTACAGCATTTTAAAAAGATTCTTTATTAATCCCCCAAAGTCTCTAGTAAGTAGATCTTTAGGAGTTATAACACAGTGAAAAAAAAAGCCAGTCAGTATTGGAGAAAGTATTCTTTTTCGAGGAGGTTACCATTCTATAGAGGCTACGTGAGGTCAGATCCCCTAAGCTCTATGTGTTTTCACAGCTTGCCCCCTACTCCACTGCTGAACACAGCCATTATCAAAAAGGGATAAGATATATATTTTTTAAACAATGACTGTCATGACAGCTAATGGAAAAGGTGGGCAAAGACTGTATAGATTGTTTATCATCAGGTACTTATAATTCAGGGACAGCCTTATACTTGACTCATTTATTTTCCTGTTCCATGTTTATTTACATATATGTCACTTTATTTGTACATGGATGTACAATTGCCTTTAAAGTATATTTCAAACAATTTTATCTGTTTTTGCATATAGCAAATGGGTATTAACCACTAGTCATAGCACACTTAGAAATTTGTTTTCATGCTTTTTGCTTTCTCATTTACTTGTTATGATTCTAGTACTCGTGACTGTAAAAACTTTCTCATTGGTAATTCCAATGGCACATACTAATATGATTTGCTTGATTTATTACAGAAATTTATTAAAATAACTATCAAGTGGTTTGGTAGTAATTCTTTTCATTATAGAGATCTTCAGCTTTATTATTTACTGAAGGTTTTTCATGTTAATAAAGTCACTAATACATTAGACAATAAGACTAGAGAAAACAGTAATTAACAGATTCATAATTAGCCATGTGCACATATGCATGTGGTCATTCTTCACTGAAGCTCTAAAGCTCTTCACCTGTATTTCAGGTGCTGGAAAATCTAAATCTATTCAAAGCCATACATGTCTGATGAGGGTAGAGCCACGAAGACTAATGGTAGATTCTGAGGCAGAAGAACCAAAGAGCTGGAGTCAGCTTCCAAACTGTTGAGTAACTTATGCCATATGTCTTTGTTATTTACAAGAAGGAACTTAGATAATTTCCTTCAAATCCACCCAATTAACATATGCTCTTTATACGTGAGGCATAGGCTTATTCTTTTCCTTCCAACCTGCCTACTCTCTTGATGCTAATTGGACTTGCAGTTTTCCTCAGTGTTATACGTCTTCACATGTCCATAACAGCAATGATAAAATATCTAATCAGTAGTTAAAATATTAACTTCAGGGAGTCACCTAGTTGACCAAAAATGGTCATTACAATACTTGGTTACTAAATCCCCTTCAGGATTTAGGGTTTTGTGGTTAAGAAATTATTTATTTTATATCTGCCTATATATTTATATACATTTTAAGATTTGTCCTATAATTTTTATATGTATAAGCTCTCATCATTTGATTATATCTTATTTCACAAAGGACCTGAAAAAGAATTCTCTCATTCTTCTTCTCTTGAAAGAGAACAAAATTCAAAGATTTAATACTTTATAAATCCATGAGAACATTCAGAGATATGCCAAGAAAATGTTTTTTAAGTTCTTATTTGGAATGATAATGACATCATTTCATTATGCACATTTTCTATATAAGTTTAGTGAACGCAAGCTTTATTTCTTGGGAAGAATTCTTGATATTTGTGCTCATCTATTCCACATTTACCAGATTAGAAAATAACCCTTGGGTTTTGCTATTTGATGAACAAAACAACATTTTGTGATGGCTCCTTCAAAACACAGCCATTAACACAATGAAGTGAGAAACATTTCTAGGAGGAAATATTAGCAAGATGAGCATACACACACTGGTAACGCAGACCTATCTCTTTAAAATTGCTGAGCCTGGATCACTGAAGAAATCAAGGAGGAAGTCAGAAAATACCTTGAGACAAATGAAAACAAAAACACGACGATCCAAAACCTATTGAACGCAACAAAAGCGGTTCTAAGAGGGAAGTTTATAGCGATACAGGCTTACCTTGCAAAACAAGAAAAATCTCAAACCACCTAGCCTTATATCTAAAGCAAATAGAGGAAAGAAGAACAAACAAAACCCAAAATTAATAGAAGGAAAGAAATCATAAAGATCAGAGCAGAAATAGAGACAAAGGAAACAACAGAGACGATCAATGAAACTAAAAGCTGGTTCTTTGAAACGATAAACAAAATTGATTAAATTTTCACCAGACTCATCAGAAAAAAAAGGAAGAGGGCCCAAATTAATAAAATTAGAAACAAAAAAGGAAAAGTTACAACAGACACCACAAAAATATGAAGGACCACAGGAAACTACTACAAGCAACTATATGCCAATAAAATGGACAACCTAGAAGAAATGGACTAACTCTTAGAAAGGTACAACCTTCCAAGACTGAACCAGGAAGGAATAGAAAATACAAACAGACCAATTACAAGAACTGAAATTGAATCTGTGATTTGAAAACTCCCAACAAACAAAAGTCCAGGATCAGATGGCTTCACAGACGAATTCTACAACACATTTAGAGAAGCATTAACACCTATCCTTCTGAAACTCATCCAAAAAATTGCAGAGGAAGGAATACTTCTGAACTCATTCTATGAGACCACCATCACCCTGATGCCAAAACCAAAGATACCACACAAAAAAATTATAGACCAATATCACTGACAAACATAGATGCAAAAATCCTCAACAAAATACTAGCAAACTGAATCCAACAATACATTAGAAGGATCATATACTATGATCAAGTGGGATCTATCTCAGGGATGCAAGGATTTTTCAGTATCTGCTTATCAGTGTGATACACATTAACAAACTGAAGAATAAAAACTATATGACCATCTCAGTAGATGCAGAAAAAGATTTTGACAAAATTCAACACTGATTTATGATAAAAACTCTCCAGAAAGTGGGCATAGTAGGATCATACCTCAACATAATAAAGGTCATATATGGCAAACCCACAGCTAACATCATACTCAACAGTGAAAAGCTGACAGCATTTCCTCTAAGATCAGGAAGAAGACAAGGATACCCACTCTCACCACTATTATTCAACATAGTTTTGGAAGTCCTAGCCATGGCAATCAGAGAAGAAAAAGACGTAAATGGAATCCAAATTGGAATAGAAGAAGTGAAACTGTCACTGTTTGCAGATGACATACTATACATAGAAAATCCTAAAGATACTACCAGAAAACTACTAGAGATCATCAAAGAATTCAGCAAGGTTGAAGGATACAAAATTAATACACAGAAATGTGTTGCATTTCTATACACTAACAATGGAAGATCAGAAATAGAAATTAAGGAAACAATCCCACTTACCATTGCATCAAAAAGAATAAAATACCTAGGAATAAACCTACCTAAGGAGACAAAAGACCTGTACTCCGAAAACTATAAGACACTGATGAAAGAAACTGAAGATGACACAAACAGATGGAAAGATATACCATATTCTTAGATTGGAAGAATCAATATTGTCAGAATGACTATACTACCCAAGGCAATCTACAGATTCAATGCAATCCCTATCAAATCATGAATGGCATTTTTCACAAACTAGAGCAAACAAATTTACAATTCATATGGAAACACAAAAGGCCCCGAATAGCCAAAGCAATCTTGAGAAAGAAAAATGGAGCTGGAGGAATCAGACTCCCTGACTTCATACTATACTACAAAGGTACAGTCATCAAAACAGTATGGCACTGGCACAAAAACCGAAATATAGATCAGTGGAACAGGATAGAAAGTCCAAAGATAAGCCCACTCATCTTTGGTCAACTAATCTATGATGAAGGAGGCCAGAATATACAATGAAGAAAAGATAGTCTCTTCAATAAGTGGTGCTGGGAAAACTGGACAGCTACATGTAACAGAATGAAATTAGAACACTCTCTAACAGCATACACACACACACACACACACACACACAAACCCTCAGAATGGACTGAAAGCCTAAATGTAAGGCCGGATGCTATAAAACTCTTAGAGCAGAGTTGTAAAACATAGCAGAACACTCTCTGACACAAATCACAGCAGTATCTTTTTTGATCCACCTTCTACAGTAATGGAAATAGAAACAAAAATAAACAAATGGGACCTAATTAAACTCAAAAGCTTTTGCACATCAAAGGAAACCATAAACAAAACAAAAAGACAACCCACAGAATGGGAGAAAATATTTGCAAACAAAGTGACCCACAAGGGATTAATCTCCAAAATATACAAACAGCTCATGCAGCTCAATATCAAAAAACCAATCAAAAAAATGGGCAGATGGTCTAAATAGACATTTCTCCAAAGAAGACATACAGATGGCCAAGAGGCACATGAAAAGATGCTCAGCATCAATAATTATTAGAGAAATGCAAATCAAAACTACAATGAGATATCACCTCACAGCAGTCAGAATGGGCATCATCAGAAAATCTACAAACAACAAATGCTGGAGAGGGTGTGGAGAAAAGGGAACCCTCTTGCACTGTTGGTGGGAATGTAAATTGGTGCAGCCACTATGGAGAACAGTATGGAGGGTTCCTTAAAAAAATAAAGCTAGAGTAACCATATGACCCAGCAATCCCACTCCTGGGCATATATCCAGAGAAAACTCTAATTTGAAAAGATAACATGCACCCCAGTGTTCATAGCAGCACTATTTACAATAGTTGAGACATGGAAGCAACCTAAATTTCCATCAATAGATGAATGGATAAATACACACACACACACACACACACACACACATACATACATACATACAATGGAATATTACTCAGCCATAAAAAAAAACCACATAATGCCATCTGGTGCAATATGGATGGAGCTAGAGATTTTCACACTAAGTGAAGTAAGTCAAAGACAAATATCATATGGTATCGCTTACATGTGGAATCTAAAAAAAAAGATTCAAATGAACTTATTTACAAAACAGAAATAGACTCACAGATATAGAAACAAACTTAGGGTTACCAAAGGGGAAAGGAAGGGGTGAAGGATAAATGAGGAGTTTGGGATTAACATATACACACTACGATATATAAAATAGATAACCAACAAGGACCTACAGTATAGCACAGGGAAATATACTCAATATTTTGTAATAATCTCTAAGGAAAAGGAATCTGAAAAAATATATATACATATACACACACATATAAAATGGAATCACTGTGCTGTACGCCTGAAACTAACATAACATTGTAATTCAATCATACTTCAATTTAAAAAGATCCAATGAAGTTGAAAAGATCTAGTATTTTAATTGTATAGATTATCTGTACTTCTACAAAATAATTCCTATATTAAATCTAGGATTAAACTCTTGGGAAAGTTTAAAAGAATAAAGATATAATTTAAAAAGCAAAAACATTGCCGAGCCTAGCCGGCCCTGTGGTTTGTTTTTAACGAATTTAACTGTAACACAGATTACCTTCCCAAGAGAGTTATAACACTTAAAATTAAATAACCCAACAAAATTTTCAGAAGATAAAGATACTACTGGCTAAAAATTTTTTATTTTTCACTGTCTCCTTTCTACACTTCAGTTAGAAGTTTTGTTTCTTTCAGTGACTAAATCAGAAAAAAAATAAAATAATATTGATCAATGTCACTACTCTTCTTACTTGACAGATACTCCTTTTCTGCCAGTCCTCAATTTTTTCCCCCAAATTTTAGGCATCATTCCATACTAATTATCTTGCCTATTTTAGTTGAGTGAATGTAATGGTGCATTATGTTAAGACTCAAGACCCAATCCAGTAATCATGAATGGAATTAAAATTCTCAACAAAATAAAGCAAACAATTGAATGGCTATTTTAAGAGTATCTTTCTTTCTTCAATAACTTTAGAAGTTTGCATGTCAAATTTTTATTAAATATATATGCCTTCAGGAAGCTTACCATTCAAAAGAATCCTATGAATGTGTTTTGTAAACTGTAAATCAGAATACATTTGGTATTATTATTGTTATTTATAATATCTGTAAAATTAAGAATGACCCCAGTCTACTTTCACATCCAGGGTTTGCTAACACAGTAATTGCTACTGTTTATGAGCAATCACTATTTGTTAAATTTTGTATGTAATGATCTCACCCAACGCATTCAATCATTTGTGGTAGGTACTCTTATCCCCACTTTACAGATGAAAAATAAAAGATGCCTAGAGAATTTAGGTAACTGTCCAAGGTCATGCACCTAGTAAATAGGACAGCCAAGATGATCCCAGGTCAGTTTGATTCTGAAGTATCAACATACACCTATAATTGTGTGTGTGTGTGTGTGTGTATTTAACTCTGAAGCATACTAGATTAAATCAATATAAACCCACTTAAAAAGACAAGGGCCCATGACATCCTTCTTCAAGTAGCATTTTCTATACAGAGAATGATTCTAAGGGAAGAACTGCTTCTTTTGAATTACTTATTCTCTAGTGATATGGGGCAAAGGAATGATGGCATTTTAGTGTAGGTTCAATCTTGCAGAAACTGGAAAATAGTAGTACAATTCTTGTGACTTCAGTAAGAATACATAAAATTTGACTGATATATGAAATTCTTTGTAAAATTGTTAGCATGTTAATTGCCATCAGTTCTTTGACAGATTCTGGTCATTAATTTTACTTCTGTCTTAACTATTTTGCAAGCAATGGCAAAAATATGTGAATCCAAATAAGAAATGTCTGGACAAAATGTGAATTTGGGACAAGAAATGTCCTACAGTAGAACGAAATTTAAGATATTTACTGCTCATGTTCTTATAGCAGCAAAACAAAAATACTGCAGTGTGTTTTTATACTAAATAAATAATGAATCTTTACTTCCAGATACTCTTCATTTTTCTTTAGACGAAAGGAGATTTTTGTCATCCAGTAAGTTACTGCGGTGATGCAGAGCTCTGCTGTGATTATTTTAATCTTTCAGGTGGTGTGCTCTATATTTTAAAATACAAGATATGAAGTGCTGTTGGTTAATGTGCTATTTTTTCCAAAGCCCAAAAAACTGTAAAACAAAATACTCAACTTTCTACTTACTAAGTGTCCTCTATGATATTGCATGCTATTGATATGGTAAAGTTAACCTTATCAAAATGCACATTGACTTGCAATGTGCATGTCATAAGAATTTGCTGTGTTATCACGTTGTGTTAACTTTGATAGTAAAGTAAGTTTTTACCTAGATTTCTTAACATGCTTCTTGTCCTATTACGATGACAAAAGAGTTGAGTTCTCTGTCTGATGGGTGGAGTCTGGGTTCACACTTCACACAAGCTCATTTCAACTACTGCAGGTGCTAGTCTGTAAGGACCTAAGACAATGACATTCCCTGTTCTCTGACTCTGGGGCATATACTGAGCAACACATTTCATAGAAATTTGACTTCTATCCTGACCAATGGATGGCCAATGTGCATGCTTTCAGGCATCGCCCTAATGCCCAGAAATGCCTTTTGTATCCTAGGATAAAAATTGCTGTATACATTCTGAAGGTAGCATAGCAAAATGTCAGCATTAGCAGGGACCCAACAATTGATTGAGTGCCCCAGAGATACTCAATTTCTTCATGTAAAGGATATGAATGGAGGCAGAGAGTGAAAATGCATTTGATTTCAAAATCCCAGATCTACTACAGCAGAGTTAGTCCCGTGAGCCGCAAGGCTGGATGGGATGGGGCCAAGACTCCTGACATTCCCATTGACCGTGAATAGTACTCAGCGTGATTAAAACAGAGGAAGCCAGGCCCTTTTCTACTCTAATCACCTTTAGCATTTTGGAATCATAGCTAACCTCAGAGAAAAATGCTTCCATTTTTATCGAACCCTCTCTGTATCTCTTCTATCGCCATATTTTCTTCCCCTGGAATCAGTGAACAGTGTCCTGCTCAGTCAGAGCTTCTACTTCGATAGAACTAAACTTAATAGTTCAGGTTAATCAGAACCTTTAAACACCTCTATATAAATCACATTTGTCAAAATAGATGTAGTTTTCTTTCAAATCTAGTTTTTTGAGGTCACCTTCTAACCCCTGACAGAGGAATTTCTGTGCTTACCTGCCTGGCAAGACTTCTTTTTAAATGGTGTTATGTCATCTGTCTCCTCTTCATTAGGTCCCCTCACTAAGAACCTCTGCCCATCTCTTCACACAGCTGTTGGCAGTGCCCTCATCCTCTCTACTGTTTCTGCCTTATTGCCCCGGAGGTAGCTAGGTTTATGACCACAGTTTTAATTTAGAATACATGGTTTACAAAATAAGAATCTGTCAAGAATTTGGTTTCACATGTGCTAATGTGGAGAGGCTTCAGTAATAAGGAAAATTCAACTCTTGCCACCCTGGGAATCTTACCTCACCTCTTTGACGTCAGCAAGAATGTTGCTCTTCTATATGTATTTAAAAGACCATTTCACCTTGTTTGAATAAAAGAACTATCAGTTGGGCACCTACAAGTGCCGGGCACTGGAAATACTGTGATGAAAAAGGAAGGGGCACTGCCTCTAACGAGCTGCCCTTCAAAGAGCTAAGCTCCCTTATAACCTATTTGTCCTTACAGATATAAAGAGACATGCTGAGGAACTACTTAGATAGCCTTTACTAATTGATTATTTTTCTAGATAGTAAGAAAAATACTGCATTACTACTTATTCAGGTGGCATGTCTACCTTATAAGGTGAAGTTTT
This sequence comes from Neophocaena asiaeorientalis asiaeorientalis, assembly GCF_003031525.2. Classification (NCBI taxonomy): domain Eukaryota; kingdom Metazoa; phylum Chordata; class Mammalia; order Artiodactyla; family Phocoenidae; genus Neophocaena; species Neophocaena asiaeorientalis. The sequence continues at coordinate 4,061,838 of NW_020185339.1, read as the reverse complement.
AGAGTCAGCTGTATAGTACTAGCCACTGGTTGGGATAATATTTTTAATTTGTATTGAGGACCAGAGAAAAGTCATTGGTGATTTGATAAAAGAAAGGAGGAGGGTCTGAAAGGATACTATTTGAAAGACTATAACAAATAAAAACAATAGAAAAAAACAAAAATTAAGATCCCTTTGAAAGCATTACAGTAAATGCTTTGGATAAGTAACAGAATATCATTGTAGAAATAAATGTAAACGTTGGAATAGTGAATTGAAATATATAAACTAAAAACCTCACACTCAATATTTTACAAAACTTGGAAAGATCAGTTAACATGTTTTACCAGAAAGATTCTTCAAACATTTTTAGTTGAATATGAAGTATGTTAGTGTGACAAATACATATTTTTACATTAAGGCAATAAAATTTGAGGTTCTTTTCTTTTTAACCTAACTTAACCAGTTAAGTAGAAAACACTTTCTCAATTTGTCTTATTCCACTGGTAATGCTGATTTAAGCTGCTCATCTATAGGCTATCATCTATGGCTCTCTATTTGCACTATATTTTAATTCCCTATAGATTTCAACTAATTGACCTTGAGGTAAAGCTCAGTCTCTGTGACAATATGGTCTTCAATCACCACTGCCAACATAAATAAATGGTTCCTCTCTGGATCTATCAAGAGTAATCTGAGCGGAATTTAAGTTTTTGATAGACTTTGAAAAAAAAAAATGAGCCCAGACATGAAATAATACCCTTTTCAACAAAAGGGCACAGGATTTAAGCTAAGATTCATGTAATAATAAGTGTTTAGCCCTTTATATTGGAAAGTGGTCAGTTATCTTACTGAAATCTGAACAATTCCCAAATTGATTTATACACTAATGAACTGAATATGATTTGACAGTATCCTTCACTGTTGTATTGTAAGTGAATAAAATAAGAGGACTATACCAGTCTAACATGCTCTCCATGTAACAATTTTTTAAGTTTTTAAAAATATTAATAGAAAGTTTTTTGTGTCTTCATAGTGTCTCCATAGATCACTTTATTTGAAAATAGCACTCCTGAAATAACATTGTTGGTTTTCATACACATCAATTTCTATGAGTTTTTTTTATGCTTATCTAACCAAATAATTTTTCTTAAAGGAATTTAATTTTTTCATCAGTAACAAGTCAATGCATTTTCTTCATATTATATGCCACCTTCTTTTCTAATTCCCTGCATAAATTGTCCACATTACTATTTTCTCCTGTTTACAAACAAAACTTTAAAACTTCAAAGAAAAATAAAATTTAGAATGCAGCCACTAGTTAAGAGAAAAATATACAATATGAGGCTAAGAATCAAGACAATGACATGGAGACTACAGACAAAAACAAGAAAAAAACTAACTTTTATTTGAAACAGGTCATTTATGCCAAAGTGTCTTCTCTATTTAAGCTTTCCAGATAGGTATTTTGATTTCAGTTCACACATACTTGTGAGATAAGCATAGACTGGAAAATTACATAAAAACAGACTGTTAGAATCCTCATTTCTCACATTATGTAAATACAAGTGTGAAGAACAGCTTATGTAAAGTGATTGGGTTTAGATAAACAGTGATACTGAAAAATACATAAAGCCAAACAGATCTTATTTTTTAAAACCTGTTTTTTTAATTACTTGTCTAGACAAGAGTGACTCTATTGTTCATGTAATTTCCTAAGTATCTAGCACCTGTTAACTTCTAATGTGAGAGGATCTGATATGGCTTTGTTTAGACCTGTATACTGTTTATTGATGCATCTATTGATCATACTTATTTAAACCTTTGAGTAGGATCTGCTGAGAATTCTCAATCGCTTAATACTTTTGTGGAAAATTCATTTAATTCAGATATCCTCTCATAATAATCAGAGCAGTTGTATTTAGCTTACTATGTATCTTAAGTCTGAATTCATCCACAATTTTATATTTACCAATGATTTATTCACTGTCTACTACGAATAAGTTTATGAGGGACTTGTAGTAAGCCAAGTGTTAATCCTGCCCCTGCCTTCAAGCACACATGAATCTCAATACATGTGTCCTTAATACATGTACTTTTATATAGCCGTAAGAGAAGGTGGAAGATGATTTGTCCATAGAAATTTAGTTTCATAGAAGGAAGAAATGATTTTCTCTGTAACAGAACAGGGTAAGGTCCATGGGGGAGTTAACATTTGAATCAGCCATTAAGCAATTAGGAAAATCTGGTTGTGGGGAAACACCTGGAACGGTAGAAGAAACTGATAGTGAAAATATCTGGAGTACAAACAGGGTAATGTGAAGGGTAGTTATAAGGAATAATGTAAGAAATGCAGGCATGATTAGAAATGCTTTCACATGATAATATGAAAACAATTATTACAGCCTTTATATTATTAGGGATTTATTTAGAATTTGAATTGAGAACTAGAAAACCAAACGTGGCTTTGAAATATTTGTGATCAGTTTATTCTGGGACTCTGATTAGGAAGAATACCATAGGAAATCTTGCTTTGAAATATTTGTGATCACTGTTTATTCTGGGACTCTGATTAGGAAGAATACCATAGGAAATCTTGCTTTGAAATATTTGTGATCACTGTTTGTTCTGGGACTCTGATTAGGAAGAATACCATAGGAAATCTTGCTGCTTAATTTAGTGCAATCTAGTCTTCCAGTTTTGAGTAAAATTTATTTTTTTGGAAACAAAAAAAAAATCATTATATCAGTATCAATTGTAGAACAGAGCAGTAGGAGGAACTTGAGTTCAATAAAACTAGATATAGCAATTTTAATACTAATGATAGTAACTAACATTTACGTACTGCTTCCAAAGCCAGGGGTGGGCGTTTCCTAGCATTTTACATACATGAGCTTGATTTACATATATTTGCCCTATTTTCTAAATTAGGAACTAAGAAGGATTAAGTAACTCGCTCAAGATAATATAGCTGGTAATTGTTGGATCAGGTATTTGAAAGCATTTTTCAAAGGGCATTGTATTTTTTAAGAAAAGAATTCACAAATATCCACCCAAATCCAATAGCTAGCCAGTTATGGTTTAAAATCAGTATATCTAGAGAGATCTTTCAAATGCAAAATAAAATAATAATAGTAAAATAAAAGCAACCTTCTGTGGAGTTCTTCACTGAAATGAAATTGACTAAAAGGTATTAATCATAATTTCTAAATGAGAGAATAGAACATTAATGAAAATAGAACAAGGATATGAATAATCATCTGGTGCTTTAGCTATTTCTTGCTCTACAAACTAGCTCTATTTCAGGTTCTAGATAGCACAGTAAAAATATTTTTGCCAGTACTACCTCAAATAATCCTGGATCCTCTGGGAAAAGAGAATCTCCCCACTGTAGGATGGCTGTCATTAAAGCAGATGTAGTGTTTGAATTTCACCAATCACAAACTCAGTAATGTTCCCTATTATAAAAGTGATCTCCACTTAACTCAAGCATTCCCATTTCTGCGTGGTAGCAGGGAAAATGATCTTGCTAATTCAAGTATCTCATTCATTTCTATCTTAAGCTCAATTCATTAGTATTTGCCCAACCTGACCTTCGTTCCTTTCCTATTTCTGAGGAATATCATGGCATAGGAACACTGGGGCATCAGGCATCTTCAGGGTCTTGGGTAGTGTGTGTCTGGCTCATGGTTGTCTTTTTTTCTTGCTGGTCTTTGCTGAGGCGTAATTATTTTCAACGGGGATTGCTTGCTGCCTTAGTCCCCACTGCACGTGTCAGAAGTCTTTCCAGGCCCTCCAATTCATACACTCTGTTTTCCTGTCCCCAAATTAAGGATTCTTCTGATTCAATATCCCATTCAGGCATCTCCATATCAATCTAGTTAGAGTCAGAATATCTCTGGTGCCTCCTTAGAATCACTCTAGGGTATTGTGAGAAGCCCACAAGCTCATCCACCAAGACTTTGCTCTAACCTATGATTCTTTGCTATGCTATGTTGCTGTACTAGGTTATACCCTGAGGAGCTGAGAGATACTTCCTTCTGCCTGGGGACACCTATAGCATTAACCAAGAATTCTACCACTTTTCTTCATAATACTCGCTCCAGCACCTCCATATTATTTTTCACCAATTCCTGTGCTGTAATGAAATACACTCTTTTGACTCACATTTTCTTCATTGAACACACACATCTGTGACCATTTTCAAAGTATTTAAGCCACATTTTTCAATCTAATTTTTTTCATTTGTCCTTTACTTCAAAAACCATATCCTCTTGTAAATATCTGTCACTTAAGAAATACAGTGAAATCATCTCTAATAATATTTCAAATTAAAAACTTTGATGATAAAGGTACATGTTCTTCATTTTATTTCATCGTACTTTGTGCCTTTTGTGTTTTTTTGCAGTGCTAACTTGTTGTGCATGACAAATGTTATTAAAGATGTACCCATCTCTGAATTTGTGTGTTGCATAGTCTAGCTGTTAAAAATTATTTCAGTTTTTTTCAGAGTATAAATAACTTGACCAATGAACTGCCACAAAAGATCCAAAGTAATTGAAATGATTGTCATTTTTTATGGTTATATATTCATGAAAACTCACTCATGAAACGAGACTTAGGCAATCTGATGTCATTTTTCAAAGATTCACCCTCCCTGATTTAGCACTTTTTATGAACAAAGAAAAAAATTTAATTCACATTAACTTTTTTAGACCAATAAATACTATGCAATATATTTAAAAGTGACCTGTTCTTGATGTAATGCCCCAAATGCCTAACAATATAAAATAGTACCTCCTTAGCTTGAGAAAGAAGCCAAATTATTATCTGGCCATATATGGGTCCAAATAATATAATTTCAAAAATGATATAGAATTTAAAATAATGATCAAATATCAATTAAAGGCATAGCATATTATATTTTGCTGATTTACCCTGTTTTTCTGATTTTAATCTAAAACTCAGAGCTGTACCCTCAACTCATAATCCATTTAACACAATCTCTGTTGCAGGTTACTTAGTTATAGAAAATCCATCAAGTAAGTTTGTTAAATATCTTTTCTTCTTTTTGAGTATCAACTCTGGATTCCCTAATTCGATGAATCTCAATGTGTGGTTCCTTTTTTGTATGTTTGTTAGAAAAACCTCCAAGCTGGATATAAATCATAAAAGCATGACTAATTGCATGGTAACTGGAGAAATGCTTTCTCTCTCTCTGGGGTGAAGCCTGCATGTCTGTATTTTAGCTTGGGAAGTAATACAGGGATATTTAAACTCCTTAGGGTTTAAAAACCATGTCGTTACGAGAATGAGGTCACTGCAATATTTTATATCTTCTAAAACCTTGTAACGTATAAAATGTTTTCTGTATGACAAAGAGGTTTTATGTGTTTTAGGATTCAATGATGACTTTATGCCCTTACATTTGCTTGAAAAACTTTCTTCATTAAAATGTTAAATCATTCATTTAAAGTCACTTAAAATTTGAAGGATTTTTATACCATGAAATACAAAGAAAGTGAACTTAAAGGGGGAAGCTAATTTTGTAAATATGACAGAGTGACTTTAAAGGGCTGTGTGCTTTTGAAATGCCCCTTGTCCTCTAACTTGTCAACTGTAAAGAGAGTGCCCAGGCTAAAGGAAAAGAACTCAACCTAACATGACTCCATTTTATACCTTTCTTTGCTTGGAGGCCGATAAGCAAGAAATCCTTTCTGCAACATGTTGAAGAGCTTTGCACAAACAACAACCTAAAGTTTCAAGAAGAATTTTCGGTATGTTACTAGCAGTTGTCACAACATTGCCAGACCTCCAGTCGTTTCATGTGTCACATTTCATGTCCAGTTTAAGCTTGCAAGGCCATGAAGGACTCTGGCCTTGATAATCAATACCCAATTACCAGGTTGATTGTTTGGACAGTAACGTTACACTGGGCAGCCTCCGGTGCAACCTGAACAGAATTATTCACCTACTGTGTCAGGAAAAGGTGCTCCGGATCAGAGACCTCCCCAGCAAGGGCAGCCTGGCCCTGTTTCTTCTTTGCTCTCTCACCCAGATGTACATGCAACTCTAGAATGCTGTATGCATCAGGTTTTGTGTGTGTACGAGGTTTGGGTGGTACCGTAAATGTGGCTTTATATTTAAATAACTATTTTAGATTTAGAAACTAAATAATTCCATTTCATATTTGCCTGCTTAGTTTATGTTAGTGGTATAGATGAACCTGAGAACAGAACTTGATGTTTCCAGAAATTATTTTAAAAATGTTATTTTTAGAACTTTTAAAAATAAAAAACAGATAAAAAGAAGCCTATAAAACACAGGTATTACTTAAGTGATCATGGAATAAATGCAGTATCACGTTATGGAGAATATATGAAGTTAAGAACTTGTTACTTTTACACTTTTTGAAAGTTAAGATTAATTTTATTGCTTTTAGCATCTTATATATCCATAAAGTTGAAATTACATTAAAACATAAGGCATGTGTTAGTCTACAAGCTATTTTAAAACTTGTGAGGCTCTTTCCTAACTTATTTTGTATCGTAAAAATAAAACAGATTTCTAAATGTTACCAAAAACTTTATTTCTAGTTTTTCATGAACTTTTTAGTGTGTGAACAAAAACAATTGGCTTGAATAATTCAGGATTGTAATATTTCAGTCTCTCAGGAAATAATCACAAAAAATGTGAGAAGATTAATGGTATTTCCTACAGCTTTTGGTTATGCTTCTTAAGTAATATTGGTCTGGATTTAACAAAATCAGTGGTACCATAAAACTCTTCTTAGCATTTATGCAGCAAGAACTGTCAATTTTTCAGGAACAAGAGGGTAGTTTCATTAGAATAGGAGTGAATATAGTTAACATTATACGTGACTGAGTAGATGAAAAGTTTTATTAGCAATAACATTTTCTCATATTATAATGAGAAAGCTTCTAGTTTAACTTTTTTGGAGATCATGGTTTTAAGTACTTGGGTGTTTTTATATAAATATATAGGTTGTGTGTATATATTAGGTAAATGTATATTCACATGTAAGGAACACGGTTTTTTTAATTGCTTTTAGTTATAGCGCTGTATTTTTTAAACTGTTTTAATAAACAAATGCATATTTGATGCATATGTTTGATAAAACTTGTAATTCGCTTATAGCTTAAATACTAATAAGCTCCACTACGTGACAGCTATTGATATATATGAATTCAACACTTGAACAGCTAAGTGACCTTGGGTAAATCACTTAAACTGTCTGTTGTTCAATGTCCTCATTTGTAAAATGCTGTATATATCTTGTTGAATTGTAAATACTAAACTGATTGAATGTGTGTAATACTAAGAATAGTGGCTGGCACAACTATTTGCCATCATAGTGATGATTTCATAAAGAAGTTCAAATGATGAAGAAGAACTGCAGACATGTATTTAAAAAAACCCAAATGACACCGTATCATGATGGAGGTATGCAGAAAGAAGTGAGGCTCAACTCTGTTTGGATAGCTGTCAGAAAAGACTTTACAAAAAGGTGACCCGCCAGATGAACTTTAGGATGGAGCAGAAGTCCAATAAGTAGATAAAGGGGGAAAGGTATTCTAGAGAGAGAGAATGAATGCAAAAACATAAGGATGCAAAGCAGTTCCACTCATCTGTGATCCCACTAAAAAGTGGGAACTGTAGGAGAAAGAGCTAAATAGGAAAGGTTGGTTGAGGCCCTGTGTGCTCTGATAAGAATAAGACCACCGAGTGTAACATTACTATCCAAACAGTCAACCTAGTAATTGGGTGTTAATTATCAAGGCCATAATCATTTAAATCTATAAATGGAAACTTCTGTAACTACAGAAAAATAGGTACCACTTTTCAGGTGATTCCAATTCATCTTCTTTTCCCCCTCTATTTCTTTGTCTCTTATAAATATGCTGACATATACTCCCAAAACCTAACACAAGGAAGCTGTTCTAGGCTTCCTCACTTGGTTAAAAATTTTTTTTCTAAGCCTCTAGTGCCAAAACGCCAGAATTCAGATGCTTAACACTGTCCCTCTTCTCTAACACATACACACTCATGTAAAATACTGTCCAGAATTCTCTTTGAGGAAAAATAAGGGAGAAGGGAAAATTATCCAATTAAAAGAAATCATTTATAATAAGGTGGGAAAAAATCGCAAAACCCCACGTTTTTAACACTTTTTAAGGAATTTGGTAAATTGAGGCATTTCTAATATGGAAAACTATAAATTTCATAAATATAAATCATCAGCTCAACAAAATAGTGAACACATTTTCTTGCACCAGCTTTCTTTATGATGAATGGATAATATCGTGGTTTTTCACCAAAATGTCAATAACAGATCTTGACCCTTCCTCTGATAATTCTTTATCACACCTTTGCATTCCGCTATCGATTTAACAATGCCCACTAAGAACAGGAATTGACCTTTGGCATTTTCTCACAAACTGACCAATGTTGTACCAATTAATAGGCGTGAAATCACACTGCCTGACGAGAAAAAACAAAAAATAAATCACTGACTCCCTTACCCTACTAAGTAGACATTAAAATATTAAATAATACACAGTGTGTATTTGACAAAACCATTAGTAAATTATGAAAGGAGTTACTAACATGGTTGCTGCACCTCAGAGCTTCCCAAAGGGCAAAGAAATTATGCCAGAGAAAGCAGTAGCTCAACTAATCAATTCTATTCAGGAATTTTCAGTGAAAGTTCATGTAAGTTCATTACTGTTAATTTGACCTTGCTTCTGCAGTTATGAGAAGTGTTTTCATTTTAAAAGTAAAAGGATTTAGAATAAAGAATAGTCTTTTACTAAGTGGAACTTCTTGTTTACCTCTGAAATAAAGCTAAACTTTGCAATGACTTCAATCCACAGGAATTACCAAAATTTCTTCAGGATCTTTCTTCCACTGATGCTGATCTGCCTTGGAACAGAGCAAAAAACCGCTTTCCAAACATAAAACCATGTATGTGTACATACTATTTCTGGTTTTAGATAATGAAACATTTTCAAATGAGAGCAAAATGCATTTTAGCATTTTTTCTTAAATATATGTTACGTATTAATTGGATTATAATAATGCATTTTATTAGCAGCTGTTAAATTGTATCTCTTTTGCTTTGTTAATATTTATTAAAGTGAATGTACATGGTTTTCAGCTTATTCACACAAGGTTTACTCATGCAGGTGTAAGAAACTGTAGACCTAGTAGTTTCTTAGCTTTGTAATTTAACCCAAGTAACGAACCTCTCTAATATCTTCCTACAGACCTAGTTCTCAAATGAAAAGAGAAAGTTCACACATAACTTTGTGCATTAGTTTTCTTAAAAGCATGGCAGTGCTTTGTTAAGGAATATAAAAAAATGCATTGCAAAATATTCATTGAAGATCAGAGTAAAGGTATGCTTACCAGGATTGGTTTTACAAAGGAGGCGGGCTTGTGCCTTACCACAGTGAACATGGCTTCATTTTTCAGTCAATAAGAAAAGAAACCATCTTACATGGTACACTGTTATTATTCCTTATATATCATTAAAAAGAATGTGTCTACTGATGTGAAATAAAAAAACCATATTATTGCTTTAAGACTTAGCAGTGATGTGAAAAAAAATATAACATTCCTCTGCTAATAATAGCTATATGTTTGATATCATATTTTTTTCAACAGATGTTCCTACTAACTATATTCTGATTCAATACATTTTTATATATGAAATTAAAAAGTGGTATTTGTTAAGCTCTGAAATAGTACTGTTTCAAAATCTAGAGTTTTAAAATATTCCTAATTTTAGAGTTAGTGTATATATATTTTTCTATGTTCTATGCCTTTTCAAAACTGTATTGGGGAAACTTCCATATATATATAAATTGAACTCTTCTGTCTAGAAAGACACAGACTTAAAGAAGGGTGTAATCACAGAATGTAAAATCATAAGGATATGGATAGGAAGAAATGGACCATATTCTGTTATTCTAGAACTAGAGGCATGAAGTAAACAAATTTAGGGAAACATGATATAGCAGGTAGTAATCTAACGGAATCTCTTAATTCCCAAGAATTAGAAAAGGATGAAAATACAAATAGCTTTAATCACCTAAAATCCTTCCCGGAACGAAACAAATCAAAGGTAAATGACTTTAAGAGTAAGTTGACAAACAAGACATTATTGTAGGAAATAAGGAATGTTAGTATTACATCTCTCAATTCCTGTGGCATGACCTTTCTTAATAAGTCCTTTTGTTTTCCCTTTCAGAGAGTTAACTTGAGTTGGATGCATCATAAATTTAAGAGATACGGAAATTCTCATGTTTTTATTTTCACCTATACCTAAATTTCCTTCAGACTCTCTGCTTCATGATTACTTAGTGATAGTCTGTGAAAACAAGTACTATAGTGTGATTGAAGGACAGTTACTGTGGAATATTTAATATTTATTTACAATTGTGTATTTGGCTGAAGTAATGTGTATCACTATATATAAGTAAATCAAATATATCTAACTTATTTCCAAAGACTAAAGAGTATCTGACTTAAAAATATATATAAAAATTTGGTATGTTAGACATTTTTTAAAATGTGTCATTTCAGTCTTTTATTATTAAGATCTCAGTGCATTATTTTCTGGGTTCACATAATGGCCATAGGAAAAGTCACATAATGCTAGCTTGCTAGCTCTTACAGCATAAGAAGTGAATACGAGTGGTCAATATAACTAAACAGACATCCTTAAAACAACAAGGAGAACTGAGGGGTAAGATTATCCAGATACCTAAAGCTAAGACAAAAAATAACTAGTGATGGAATTATATTGTAAACCAAGGACGTTTTGGAATATTAAAAGCTTTGCATGCATGTTTTTCGCCTTTTCTAGAGTCAAATGGATAATGTCCAATTGTATTCTGCTTTCTTCTTGATTTCAGTACAGAAAACTTATGGTAATTTTTCTAATAATGTACTACATCCACATCCAATATCCTTTAATGGATTTTTAGGGGAAGGCTTGTTCTTAAGTGTCCTCTTAAAGAGTTGGAGGTCCTATAAGAAATAATTTTGTTAGGAAGAATGTTATATTTTTCAAGAATATTATTAGAATAATTTATTAATTCAACTAATACATACTGCTTGCTGTATAGTAAAATGACTAAAAACATGTGGGCTCTAATCAAACTTCCTGAGCTGCAGTTCTGTTTACCTACTAACTACTTTAGTGACTGGACATATTATTTAGTGGTGTTGACCTCCTAACTTTCAGGAGTAGATGAAATAACCATGTAAATCACTTTGCCCAATACCAGAACACAGGAAGCTCTCCTAAATATTAGTTCTTATGATTGTTAGTGATCAATAGACTGCTCATTTTTAAAAGCCTCTAACTTTCTGGGTGAAAAAATTTTAGTAACAGGCCCTTAGAGTCTACGGTCTGGAGATGATAAACCTACTTCCCTAACCTCGGTAGGAAGACAAGCTATAAACTCACTTCTGCCTATATGGACAAACAGACCCTCGCCCCTGCCCACATATACGTGGAACAAGAAAATGAAATGTCTAAACTAAATACATCCTCCCGTTGTGCTTGCAGAGAAGCCATAAAGCTGAAATGTTTTATTTCTCCCGTAGAGAGTGAATTCATTTAATAGAGTCTGAATTTTAGCTTGAGCCAGCTAAGTGAGATTCATTGTTTCCCCTGAGTAATGTAGGAAGTAGGCTTTCAAGTATCACAGTGCATTTTAGAAGATATTAGCTTACAGGGCTTTAAGATACTAGAATTAGCAGCAAATGTGTGCAGAAGAGATTTCCAAGTCTCTCTTTGACAGGACACTATGACCTTCAGAAGTGTTCCAACACCATGAAGAAAAGTTTAGCTTGCTGTTGACTCAGTTATAAGCAGGCATATCGAGTGAATAGAAACCTGATGGCTTCCCTTCCTTAGTTACATGACTGGCCACAACGTCATTAAAATAGGCAGATCATACCAAATTCAAAATCTTTGGGATATAAATCATTCACATAAATTTTCTTGAACAATCCCCCTTCTTTAGATTCAAACACATTGGTCAGGTCATTATGATTATTAATGGTACAGCAAAGTCATTTATCATACAACGTGCTTAATTTTAAGAACATAAGAACGTGTTTTCTGTTCTATACAGCTTTATGAGTTCTATAAGCTTTCGTATAAGTTTTCCTCAGAGGATTCTACAAAATAAATATTATAACTATATTATATTATAGCTGAAGTAACAAAGGAACAGAGAAGTTAAGCAATTCGCCTAATGCCATAAATGGTAGATAGATCATCTGTAATTCAAACACAAACCCACATTTACCTATTTTTCCTTCAGTACTGAGTGCCTTCCCATTAAGATTAAAAACAAAACAAACAAAAAACCTTCAAAATAATTAAGTAGTAATAGATACTTTATATCATTCTCTGGTCTAGTTAAAATTAGCACTGGACATTTCAATTATAATACCAACTCGGTAAAAATTCTCAGGAAAAAATAATTTTTGATACCTTTCTTTGAAGAAAAGTAATGCGTAAAGGTTCTCTAATTTTGCCATACCTTAAAAGTCTAAAAAATAATAATTAAAAGTTTGGTATTAAAGAAAGAATAGGCAGATAAATTAAGGGAAGAGTATAAATGGTCCAGAAATAGACCTAAACACATAGAGAAAACTAGTGTGTGATAAAAGTGGTGTTTTGAACGAGGGAGTAAGGATGGACTATTTGTTGTTCCAAATGTTAACAAACAAACAATAAAGGTAGATTTTACCTCATTCTGTTTCAAAAGAAAAAAAAGCCCAATGGATCAAAAATCAAAATATTTAAAACAAAAGAAGAAAACCCTATTAACGTTCCAGAAGGAACTATGAATGAATTTGTGAAAATAAGAATATTGGTGTGACAAAGACCTTTGTATATATCACACAAGAAGCTATAGTGAAGCCATAATGAAAAATAATGAGAAATTTGATTACCAAATATATAAATTTTATCTATGGGAAGGTAGCTAGCAGATAAACTGATTAATAGATAGAGGCAAAGACAAATGACAAACTAAAAGAAAAATTCAATACATGTAAAACATTCTTAGTATATTTTTAAAAATAGAAAAATAGCATCATATGAAAATGTAATTAATAGAAAATATATTTAAAATGGCCAAGGCATAAGCAAAGAAGCTCTTCACTCATATTTAAGAAAATCAATATAAATATTACGAGACATCAATTTCTATCTATCAAAAGGTCATAAATTAAAATGTTTAATAATATGACAGTGAAAGTAAGAGGAAACAGTTCAAACTGTTCAAGCACTTTTGTTCAGAGTGATATAACTTGAGAACAATTTGTCAGTATCTTTCAAATTTTGAGATGCACAATATGATTTGGGAATTTTACTGCTGGTAATGTACTCTACAAATAGAGTCCTACATATGTGCAAAAAGCCCAGTTATATTTATTCAGCTTTTTTTTTTTTTTTTCGCGGTACGCGGGCCTCTCACAGCTGTGGCCTCTCCCGTTGCGGAGCACAGGCTCCGGACGCGCAGGCCCAGCAGCCATGGCCCACGGGCCCAGCCGCTCCGCGGCACGTGGGATCCTCCCGGACCGGGGCACGAACCCGCGTCCCCTGCATCGGCAGGCGGACTCTCAACCACTGCGCCACCAGGGAAGCCCCTATTCAGCTTTTTATAATAACAAAATGAGATGAGTTTAAATCACCCTAAAGAGCTAAATAAGTATGTTATATTCAAACACTGAAATACTATATGGCTTTTTAAAGTAATGAGCTAGATATTGTTGTTTATGCTAATATGGAAAGATACAGGTAAATAAGAAATTTTTGCAGAATAGTGTGTATATTGCCCACTTGTGGTCAATTTTATATGAATATATATAGAAAATCCTGGAAATAAATACAAGAACATATTAATAGTCATTGTCTCTGGGTAGTGGAAATACGGAATAAGAGGGAATTTCTATTTAAAATTTTAGAGCCGTCTATAATTTTTGATGTTATATCATGAACTTCTTTCTATTACTGCTATAGTAAGAAAGTAGCAAAGTGAATTAGCATTAATTTCTTATATTTTCTTCTAGATAACAATAACAGAGTGAAACTGATAGCTGATGCCAGTATTCCAGGATCGGATTATATTAATGCCAGCTATGTTTCTGTAAGTTGCTATTTTTATATATATTTTTATAAAATATAAATACTGCAGTATTACTCTTCAAACTATTTAAAACAAGAAATTCATTACAACCTCTATGAATTTAATGTACCAGTTACTTACAACAACATTATGTACCCCCATTTTATACATGGAGAAACGGAGGCTCCAAACAGATTGCAATTTACCCAGTGATCATTTCACTAATAAGTGGCAGATGTACAACTTCTAGCTACACATCCCCTGGTCTTTCCACTATTTCCTACTTTGTCAGAATATTCTCTGTACACAATGAGGTCGGCCAACCTCTCTTTCAAAGAAAAATTAGTCATATGTACAGTCATGTCCATATAATATAAAAACCTATTATGCTCTTCCTCCCTTCTAGATTTTCAGTCCTTCTAGGGGACTACAATGCCTTGTTCTGTTCATCCTCAGCTACTTACAGAACGTGCACTCCACTGTAGCTACTCAACAAGCATATCTTAAGTGAACCAACATGGGGTGAACTGTGACATGCCTAGTATACTATGTTGCACATCATAGATAATAAATGCTTGCTGCATTGGATTGAAAGTTGAATAAACCAGTGTTTTAAGGATCTCTCCCTCTCCTTCTCCATGGCTCTTTTGTTCTCTCAATGCTCACCACTATCATAGGTACACAGAAACCTTAGATGCACCCAAGATCTCCACTTGGGTTGACACAATCAAGAAATCCGAGAGTAGGAACTGCTTTTGTGGTTATTTAATCCAACCATTCACCCAGGAAATCTTTCTGAAAAATTACTTGTAATTAGATATTAGCCTTTCTTGGCATTGATTCACCTATTTCCTCCTTAAGGCAGATGATTCTATCACTGAACTACTCAAATACACAGTTGTTTTATAAAAACAAGATATGTTCCCTTACATTTTCACCACTGACTTCAATTCTAATACATACCAAGGTTAACTATGCTTCTTATCATGAATCTACAGAAACCTGAAGGTTCCCTCTACTGCCCACACTCCCACTGGTGTTTTATTTTTTCCTTATTCAGTCTTCTAACCCAGGCCCGCCATTTCATTTGGTCCCACTGGGGCTCTGCTTATGTGATGCTCCATCCTTTCCCCAACATCAAACATAACCTGTCCTATGTCCCATTCTCCCCAAGACTCTGTTAAGGGGGAAAAGAAGAATTCATCCTAAATTTTATATTGGTTGGTAATTACTCCAAAATTACAATTATATATTGAATCCTATTGTGAAAGAAGTGAACAATGGGAGCATTTAAGATTTCTTAATAGAAGAAGTGACAGGGGGGTTGCAGAGGTTAATAAGGCATCCTTTGAATTTCATCCTATTTTTGTGCTAGAACTTTAAATCTATTTTGAAGAAAACCCAAAGTTACTATTGTGATGACATATTTTATTCATTTATCAAATCACTGATTTCCCTGAAAATGTAATTCTTTTCTAAAGATTTTGGTGAAATCTTGTGCTTACCAATTTTAATTGTATCCTAAACAATATAGCATGTAGAAGTTTTACTTTGATTTGTAGAATGAGGCATATATACATTTAGATATTTAAAGTTAATCAATGATCATATATTTTGTGATACCATAGAACAGAGCAAGAACAAATTGTTGTATCAGTGATCTATTAATTCGTATCATTTTTATTCACCAATAAGTAGATACAAATGAATAGCTTATATCCTATAATGTTCATCCAGTTATGGGATGACAGTATAGGTTATGAATATGATTGGGAAGGCAACCAGACAGTTTTAGGAGGTATAACTGAACCACACATAAACAAAGGAATATTCATGAACCCCCAGGGTTCCCTCTAAATATTATAAGTTGTCAGGAGACAACCATAAGAAGATCAAAATACAGGATGAGCAATAAACTAAATCTGAGTATATTTATATATATATATATTCTGCTGTGGTCAAGTGATGTTGTAATATAATAAATTTTACAACAAAGTCACTATGACCCATATGTAATGATATGCGTAATCATTACTGAGCTACATGGTAAGCCGGCCTAGATGGAAAGCACTTTATATTAAGGCAGGTTTCAGTGTTGGAGTGGGCAGTATGCTGTATTGTTTTTACTTCTAGGGATATCTCCTTCGCCTGGGATGTCAGGAACAGATGGAAATAGACAAAGTCATAATACCATAGTGGCCTCTCACTTCTCTATCCCCAAATTCAGGCAGTCTTCACCTCAGAAATAGTGAAGATTTCTCAGAATGAATGTTTGACACCCCAGTTTCCCCCAACTCCCCACTTTTGTTCCATGGCACCTCCATCTGAAAGTTCATGAACACTTGTTCCAGGAGCAAAAGAGAAAGGCCATCTACAAATGGACTCTGAATTCCTATTTCTTTGGAAGCTGGAGGAAAAGGGAGAAGAACTATAGAGCAAGGTAGAGAAAAAGCAAAATAACTAGTGTTTAGATGGAAAAGAAAAAGTGAAGTCTGGAGACTGGAAAAGGAAGACCAGTAGGTGGTCTGAAGGATGTACTTTAAGACTAGGAAACTCCAGGCCTGGGTCTGTAATTAGATTACTATATGTTTATCTCTCTGCCCTTGGCTCTTCTTGGGAATTGTGCTCCTGAAGCTAGGACTCAAAGAGAGCCTGGAAAATGCTGATTAAGGATGGACTGTGGGAGAGAGGTAGGGAGGAAAATAGATACTGCATCCTTGTAAACAACCACTAATTGCACACGTGACTTTAGGAATGTTTTCAAGAAAGCTAACAATAAGAACATTATGTAATGGGACAAGACCCCGACTCCGCCACCCCAGATTATCTCTCCTGTCAACCTGAGATGCCTGAAATTACTTCAATTTGAGGATGGCTTTTACCATAGCTGGAGATTGAAGATTAAAGGCTATGATGCAAAGGAGCTGTAATCGTATCACAAACATCAGATTTCGTCTACTCTGGTAGAAGATTATAGTACCAAAGGACACTGAATCCCTGAAAAAGGGAAATGCAAATAACTAGGAGAAACATTTAATAAATTGATCAATTACAGTTAATTGTCCTCACCCTTAAAACGCTTCCAGGACACCATTCTCTCGATTTTCCATCTACAGCTTTGACACTTTCATCTCAGTCTCGTTGGTTCTCTTATCTCCTTGGCCACCAAACACTGAAATTATCTGCAGCCCAATCCTTGAATTTACTTTTTCTTTCCAAACTCATTTCTTTGACGATCTCAACCATTCTTGTGATTTTAAGTAAGATCTATTTGGTAACTACTTTGAAATTATGTCTCTAGTTTGGACTTCTTTCTGAATTCCAAGCTCATATACCCAATTGCCTTCATGACATTCCTACTTGAATATCCAAAAGGAATTTCAAGTGTAATATTTCCATTATGAATTCTTGATTTTCCTTTTAACCTGCTTATCCTGGGTGTGGAGAAAAGGGAACCCACCTACATTGTTGGTGGGAATGTAAATGGGTGCAGCCACTGTGGAAAACAGTATGGAGCTTCCTTAAAAAGCTAAAAATAGAATTACCATATGACCCAGCAATCCCACTCCTGAGCATATATCTGGAGAAAACTCTAATTCAAAAAGGTACTTGCACCCCAATGTTCACAGCAGCACTATTTACAGTAACCAAGACATGGAAGCAACCTACATGTCCATCGACAGGTGAACGGATAAAGATATGATGTATATATACATAGGAATATTACTTGACCATTAAAAAAGAATGAAATAATGCTATTTGCAGCAACATAGATGGACCCAGAGATTGTCATACTAAGTGAAGTAAGTCAGAAAGAGAAAGTGAAGTAAGTCAGAAAGAGAAAGAAAAAGACAGAAATACCATATGATATCACATATATGTGGAATCTAAAATATGATACAAATGATCTTATATACAAAACAGAAACAGACTCACAGACATAGAAAGCAAATTTATGGTTACCCAAGGGGAAACGGGGTAGGGGGATAAATTAGGCGTTCAAGATTAGCAGATATAAAGTACTATCTATAAAATAAACAACAACAAGGTCTTACTGTATAGCACAGGGAATGATATTCAATATCCTGCAATAAACCATAATGGAAAAGAATATGAAAAAGAATATATGTATAACTGAATCACTTTGCTTTACACCAGAAACTAACACAACATTGCAAATCAACTATACTTAAGTTAAAAAAAGATTTTTTAAGTCTGCTCTTCCTGAAGTTTTCCCCATCTTCATTTGGAATCATTATTGACTTCTCTATTTTTCTTATACCCAGTATCCAATCCATAAGCAAATTCTCTTGGCTCTGTCTTCAGAATTTATCCAGATTTTATCACTTCTCACAATCCCCATTGCTATCGCCCAAACTAACCCTTGGTTGGATTGTTGCAATAACCTTCTAACTACTCTCCCTCCTTTCTCCTTTAAACCATATCAGCTTGTCTTACAGAAACCAGGATGAAACTCTTAAACCATATACTCTGTATGTTCAAAATCTTTCAAAGGCTTTCCATATCATTCAGAGTAAAATCCAAGATCTTATAATTACCTACTCTAGGACCTAAAGCACCATTGTCCTCCCTGCCTTGTTCTTTCCGACATCACCTTCTATTACTGTCCCCCTCATTCCAGCCACTTGCTGTTCTTAGAACATTGCAGACACATCTCTCCTTTAATGCTGTTATACTTGACTTTCTACCTGGAACACTTTTCCTTCAGATCTTGAAGGGATTACCCCCTTTCTGCTTCAGTTCTTTCCTCAGATTTCACCCATGAGTCTTTTCTGAACACCCTATTTTCTGAAAACTCTCTCTCACAACACATCACTTTTAAAAACTCTATGTAAATTGTTTTTTGTTTTTTGTGGTACGTGGGCCTCTCACTGCTGTGGCCTCTCCCGCCGCGGAGCACAGGCCCCGGACGCACAGGCCCAGCGGCCACGGCTCACGGGCCCAGCCGCTCCGCAGCATGTGGGATCTTCCCGGACCGGGTCATGAACCCGTGTCCCCTGCATCAGCAGGCGGACCCCCAACCACTGCGCCACCAGGGAAGCCCAACACATCACTTTTAAAAACTCTATGTAAATTATTTATTTAATAGACTTATTAATAGGCTTGATGTCTATTTCCCCTAACTAGAATATAAGATAAATGAGAGTAGGAATTTTAGTCAGTGATGAATCCTCAGCTCCTAGAATAGTGCCTGACACACAGTAGACCTTCATAAATATTATTTGAATGGAGGAATGTGCATATTTTAAAAGTCTGCAGAGAAAGTGACTAAAATATTAATGGTGCTTCATTATGGATAGTGAGATTACAGATTAATTCCACATTCTATTATGTATTTTTCTGAATTTTCCAAACATTCTACACTGACTATATATTACTTTTTTAACCTAAAAAAAAAACCTTTACAATGTAAAATAATTATATATTTCAACTGAGACTGGAAACATAGAAATGCTTTAGCATATAGTTTATTTAAGAGACTCAAGGTTTTATACCAGAAACTGTCACTGGATGGTTTTGGGAAAATCACCTCAAGTAGCTCATTATTCTTTAAAGTAAAATACACTAGTTGGATTAGATTTTAGGGCCCCTTGAACTTTAAAATGTATATTTATTCAGTGTAATACTATATTCTCTGGCTACTGAGACAATTCCAATTTAAAAATAAAATTCACCTTTAATCCTCATTCCTCAAAATATTTTGATGTTTGGAATACATGTAATTTCATTACTATATTTTATTTATACAGTACCTTTCTTTAAGAAAAATCCACAGATATTACTCAAGTGGCATACTTACATTCCAGGTGAATGGACTGAGTTTTAGAATAACTTGATAAAAGCTACAAGAGCTATCATAATAGGGTTGAGACAAATCTCAGGTCCTATAGTAGTTAAATGAACCTTCTTATTATTCACATTACTCTTGGTTTGGAGCTCTGGAGAATAATTACTAATGCCATAGTTTACATAGGTAAGTAATTTCTTGGAGAAAGAGTATGAAAATATCTGCACAATCTTTAAATATATGACAGTAACTTAGTGGAATGGGTAAGAGCGCTGGCTCTGGACTCAGACTACCTTACCAACTGTGAAATCTTCCACAAATTACTTCACATTCCTTAGCTTCAGTATCTTCCTCTCTAAAATGAGGATAATAATAGTTCTAATTCTCAAGGTTTTTATAAGAAACAAATTAATTGAAATACTAACTATAAGATGCTTAGCATATTGTCTGCTGTAAAGTGGTATTATTATTTTTTAGTCTTTACTGCTTTATTCAGAGTTAGAAATACATTTTAAGAACAGTTAGCTGTAATAGTATATTACATTATGAGGTTAAAATTAATATTGGAAATTTTGAGTATCTGTTATTATTTAGCATTCAAAAATGTACAATATTTTAAAATATTAGGTCATCTTAAACTAGTATGTTTTTCTTACGTTGCTCAAAAACTAAAAAATACTATATATATGTAAATATTGATGCAGTGTTATAATTATATCATTCTAGGGCTACTTATGTCCAAATGAATTCATTGCTACTCAAGGTCCATTACCAGGAACAGTTGGGGATTTTTGGAGAATGGTGTGGGAAACCAGAGCAAAAACATTAGTAATGCTAACACAGTGTTTTGAAAAAGGGCGGGTAAGTTATTTGAAAATCTTTTCACAAAACTTTTACAATTCTGTTAATATATGTGTGACAATTTTAGCTAATACTTTGAGTCATCAATGACTTGGACATCTATAAAGCAGTTTTATCTTAGCAGCAATAACTGTGATATTTTATACACACACACACACACACACACACACACACACAGACAAATGTATCTATATAAAACAACGGTTCTTATGACTGGTGATTCTTTTCTGAATACAGATCAGATGCCATCAGTATTGGCCAGAGGACAACAAACCAGTTACTGTCTTCGGAGATATAGTGATTACAAAGCTAATGGAGGATGTTCAAATAGATTGGACCATCAGAGATCTGAAAATTGAAAGGGTAAAAAAAACGAGGGGAAGTCAAACATGATATAAAATATGAATGGTCTAAATGTCTAAAGTAAAATTAATTTCTAGACATATTGCTTGATACCTGTATATTCAATAATGCTTTTCTATTATTTTCAAAATAGAAGTTTTGAATTGGCACCTGCCTTCAATATCTACGTCACTGTGTTTAATTCCAAATTATATAAAGTTCATATTAACCAGTTAATATCAAATTCTTAGGTAGACAGGGGAAGAAAAAGGAAGAAACAACTAGATCACTAAGTTTATCTTATTTTATAAAGAAACTGTAATATCTGATTTAAAACAGGAATTTCCCAAATCACTTATCTCTGTCTACACCCTAATAACTGGATTTTCTGTTTAATCCAGAACCAATACAGAAGCGATAGCATAGGATCCCACTTATATAACGTAAAGGCCTATAAACACAGAAAATGATATAAGGATCTTTATACTTTCTGACATTATCAGATACTCTATACCTGTGTTGTGAATAATTTGTGAGTGTGTTTAAGTTGTTAGGTCACAATTGTTCAAAATCTACTACTCTGGTGTTACAAAACGTTACATTATATTTGAATTTAAATACCCTACATTATCATCTGCTTGCAAGCCTTCTCATTGTTTGCATTCATACAGAAAGGCAATTTTCTTTATTGTAGCAATAGTAGAAGGCTTCTCTTATAGGAAATTATGAAAACACAGTTTCTTCTGTTTGGTAAATTGTCATTTTAAAAGATCACCTTGAAAACCTGGCAAGTCAGCTGTCTTACCATGTTTCTTTAATGTCATTTTGTCTAGCATGGGGATTGCATGACCATTAGACAGTGTAACTTTACTGCTTGGCCTGAGCATGGGGTTCCTGAAAACAGTACCCCTCTAGTTCACTTTGTGAAGTTGGTTCGAGCAAGCAGAGCACATGACACCACACCTATGGTTGTTCACTGCAGGTAAGAAAGAGAGATTTTTAGAACCTCTGAACGCTAGAAACACTAGAAATGGTACTGAAACTCAGCGTGACCTTTTTATTATCACGACACCATTGATTTTCTGGCAGAATGTTAATGTAGATTCAATCCAGCTTTTACTTTTCAGATATTTTACTGGTTATAACAAATCAAGATGTAGTTTTATAACAGGTTAGATGGTAGAGATAAAATGAGTAATGACTATGTCTAAAAGCAAGGGAAAATATATATCCTGGTACAGGAATTTTCCTGAAATCTTGACTGGATTATACCTCTCGAAGGCCTTCAAATTAAAAACGAAAGAATCGTAGCCCATTTTTGATGTGGCTACACATCAAATGGATGCGTCTGGGTATGTAGGATTTTTTTATTTTTACGAATAAACATC
Organism: Neophocaena asiaeorientalis asiaeorientalis; assembly: GCF_003031525.2. Classification (NCBI taxonomy): domain Eukaryota; kingdom Metazoa; phylum Chordata; class Mammalia; order Artiodactyla; family Phocoenidae; genus Neophocaena; species Neophocaena asiaeorientalis. Next base: position 4,039,282 of record NW_020185339.1, on the reverse strand, counting down.
TGATCCTTCATTATTTCAACTGATATTAGTCTAATATACTAATTTAAACTTTTTTGCAAAAGCAAGTTTCTAGATTTGACTTACAAAGAATAAAGAAAATGAACTTTAAAATAAAGATCAAATTAAGTGACCAACCCAAGCATGATTCAAAGTTTTTACAAACTATTCAAATATCTTTCTTTGACCTAGCTTTTTGAATATGATAAATAGAATGTGACCATAAATGAAGATTTTTCCCCTCTTTATTTTCACTGGTATTTTATACCACTGAAATACCAATACTCCCCCGCAAAAAGAAATAAAACTCACAGTTGTTTAGAATTCAGAGTTCTGGACATAATGATATGATTTATGATTTATAACATGATATATCTAAGTCAATCTCAACATGAGTTTCGTCAACAGTTGTAGTTTGTAAATTAAAGAAAAAGTGGGTGATAATATACTGTTTTATGATTCCACTTATATGAGATACCTACAAGAGGTAAATTCATAGAGACAATAAACTGGAATTGTGGTTACTAGGGACTTGGGAGAGAGAGAAATGGAGAGTTACTGTTTAACGGATACATAGCTTCTGTCTGGGATGATGAAAATATTCTGGAAACAGATAGTGGTGTTGGCTGCACAAGACTGAATGTGCCTAATGCCACTGAATTGTGCACTTAAATATGGTTAAAATGGTAAATTTTATGTTAGGTATCTTTTGCTACAATAAAAAAATTTAAATAACAATATCTTTTAACCCATTATTATTAATTATAATTCCAGAAATTAATTGATGGATAATTATTCTAATGGGAATATACTATAATTAATGTGGTTAAATATGTAAGAAAATATTAATCCATCCAACTTTTAAACTTTTTTTTTAGAGGAAAAAACTCAACATGTAATTTAAATGAGTCTACATCTTCCAGGAATATTTTAGATTTTTTAAATTGTAAGAGTAATACACAAATGCTTGCTCATTATATCTTTTTTACATTTAAAAAGCATATAGAATTAAAAGTAAAAGCCTCATTCTTACCCTCCCAATTCCATATCCCCTCCACATATATAAAATTTTTAACAGATCAGTATATAGTATAAATAGAATAACAGTTTGCTTATAAAGTCAGTGATTGATTTTAAACTGGCATCATTGATGATTAAAACGGATAGTAACCTTCCTTCAGCTTCTCCATATTTTACATATACACTGCCACTGGATTAAAACAGTGGATTTGGGCTTCCCTGGTGGCGCAGTGGTTGGGAGTCCGCCTGCCGATGCAGGGGACACGGGTTCGTGCCCCGGTCCGGGAAGATCCCACATGCCACGGAGCGGCTGGGCCCGTGAGCCGTGGCCGCTGAGCCTGCGCGTCCGGAGCCTGTGCTCCGCAACAGGAGAGGCCACAACAGTGAGAGGCCCGCGTACCGCAAAAAAAAAAAAAAAAAAAAAAAAAACAGTGGATTTAAAAATCCATTAAAAAAGAAAAGTACCATCTCTCTTGTAGCCTCAAAAAGAGTAGTCTCCTCCTTTGTGATTTAAATACATAAAAGAGACCAGAGAAAAAGTATGCTTATATTAATGATCATTTTAAAATATCATTTTAAAACTGTCTACTAAATGATTACCTCCAACCCCAGCTTCTCACCTCAACTTTAGACTTATACATTTAACTTCCAGTTTAACCACAACATTCTGAAAATTTGATGTGTCCAAAACAGAACACTTAGATCAGTCTCCAAACTCCCTCCTTCTCATCCCCATCTTGGTAAACAGCAGTCCACTCTGCTTTGTACAGAAACCCTAGACTCATCTTCAACTCTCTGCTTCCTCTTACATTCCACATCCAACCCAACAGCAAATACTCTGATCCCTGCCCCCCATCACCTCTTCACACACTCTCCCCACCCTGGTCTCCTTGCTTTTCTTTGAACACACAGAACACTCTCCCACTCAGATCTGTTCTCTTCCTGCACCCTCAGGCTGTAATGCTTCTCTCCCAGGTACCCAGGTGGTGCACTCCCTAACCCTACTCAAGTTTCTTTTCAAATATCACATTGTCAGAGAACCTTTCTCTAATGACCCTGTCCTACCCTATCACCTTTCATCTCCTTAACCTAATTTATCTTTCTCCATAGCACTTATTGCGGCTGGGTGTATCCTATGCATGTTTCTTTGTTGTGTGGACTACCATTCTCCATCCTCTAGAATATAAGCTCCATAAGTTCAGGGACTTGGTACTGTTCACTGCTGTACCCCAGATGCCTAGGACAATGTCTGACACTCAAAATATATTGAATGATGTAATGACTGATTACTCTGTTCGGGCATATATGTGTATGTGTTATAGTGATCAGATTTATGTTGTAATGCTATTTCTTAGGTTGAATCATAGGTATTGTCGACATTAGAGAATATTTTTCACCTACAAAGATGGCAGTTTCGTGATGTTCAAAATGACATTTAAGATTAGGTGACCTTTCAAATGTTTTTTTTTTTTTTCAGATTTACTTCCTATATTAACCATTTAAGTACCTAGGAGTCTTGTCTTTCTAATTGGAATTTCTGAAAAAATCCTGTCAGGTTTATCAATTAACAGTTTATATGGAGCACATACCTGTCCTTCAGTATTAAACTAATTTCTTAAAAGGAAATAGCTTTCCAATTTTATTATCTATAGGAAGGAAAAGAAAATTCTAGGGAAGGTGAAAAGAACACATGAGAATCTATCAATGTGATGCAGAGGAAGTACTATATGGGCTAAATATTACAGTTGACATTTTTCATGTTTAGCATTCCTATTGGTAACCAAAAATATATTCAATAAAAAGTTTCTGGGGTTAAGAATTTTCAATGACTTTTAAAAACTCTTCCCCATACTTCTCCAACTACAACCCTTAAAATATTATGAAAGAAGTGGGAAGGTTCAACTGGTTAAAAAAAAACTCAAATATTTGACAGAGTATTTAACGATAATCATCTTGCTCTGTCGAAACAGTCTTGGGAACAATATAAATCCAAAGAAGCTCCAAAGAAAATCCACCTTCAATAAGAAAAGAAACTATTTATCATTTATTGCTATCATAGTTTACTTCCTTCATCACAATCAACATAAACAGGCTTTTTGCTGAATAATTTGCATGTAATTTCACTCTTCCTGCAGTGCTGGAGTTGGAAGAACTGGAGTTTTTATTGCTCTGGACCACTTAACACAACATATAAACGATCATGATTTTGTGGATATATATGGATTAGTAGCTGAACTGAGAAGTGAAAGAATGTGCATGGTATAAAACCTGGTAAGATATCTAAAACTTCAAGCAGTTATCAGCTCTAGAATTTCTGCCTGGAAGGATCTTAGTGGCAGCGATCTGGTAGACATGGACTTGAACTATTAGCAAAGCAGACATTCTCTTTTCCTACATTATAAACCTCTGGGTGGGGACAGGGTCTTAGGGACGGCAGCTGATGGGGATTATAGGAGAACTGAAACCCACATGCCCCAGTTATCCTTCAGCACTGTTACTGACTACTCATCCTACCCTGTTTATACTGATAGGCATATAGAAAATAATTCATTAAATGGATTTGTCTTTAGCCTTTGGGAAGCTTAGAAAATGAACCAAATTAATTTCTTTTGTAAACATGCTAGAAGTTGTATTTGGGAAAAGTTTATTAACTATTACAGGTTTCTATGTATTTCACTTGTCCATATTTACCCCTTTTTATTAGTAGTACTAATAATGTTTGTTATAGCATGTCATCAACCAACTAACTGGGAGTTGTTTGTTTTGTTGTTCTGGTTTGGACGTAAAAATATTTTTAAAATATAGATTTTTGTCATTAAAAAAATCATATGATAGGGTGCTTCCCTGGTGGCGCAGTGGTTGAGTCTGCCTGCCGATGCAGGGGACACGGGTTCGTGCCCCGGTCTGGGAGGATCCCACATGCCGCGGAGCAGCTGGGCCCGTGAGCCACAGCCGCTGAGCCTGCAGGTCCAGAGCCTGTGCTCCGCAACGAGAGAGGCCACAACAGTGGGAGGCCCACGTACCGCAAAAAATAAAAATTAAAAAATTATACAGTATAATGGTAATGAAACTAAAAACCTTGTTGAGTGTCTAGTAGGTTCCAAGTATTATACTAGATCCTTTACATGTATTATCTTATTTAATTCTTTATTTGTAAGGCAGGGCCAATGAAACTAATCAACAGACTAGGTATTATGGTCTCTGCTTTACAAATAGGGAAGCAGATGTTCAAGAATTCAGTGATATTTAAAGGTCAGAGCTAAAATTCAAACCCAAGTCTGTCTAACTATAATACATAGGATGTTCCTGTCATATCTTTGGATTGATATTTTTATGCTACAGAGAGATTTTTCTCATAGTAAATATACAGTTCTTCTGTAACAGTATTTTCCAGGGTACCTACTAGAAAACACAAGTGGCTTTACAGTCATTAAAGGTATGAGAAAACAGGCTCTTTGCTAAAATAAGTTTGAGAAAGACTTTCTTAGAATTACAGCCTCTATGCTAATGTGCATTGACAATTATAAATACAGAGCCCTTGTGGACATTTCCCAGACTTATATGACTATGAAATCCTTGAACACTTTTTGACCCCAAAACTTATGATGCCACGATGTCATGGAACATTAATGTTCTTAGGAAGATACTGCTCTAGACCAGAGACATCCAAACTTTTAGGAACACGCATCCCTTTCAGGAGAAATGTTTGAGCATTCAACTCCAATACATATATATTTACTCTTAAAATGTAGATTGTGCAATTATGTAAATTATAAAGCGTACACAAGAAATTGAAAAACATGAGATAAAGGTCAAATAAGCAATTCTGACAACCTTGCTAATACTGGTGGCTTCATATTATCATAAGGAATTTTCAAAAGATAAATACTTAGCAGAAAATAATTGTTTCAATAGTGGTTTTAAATGCATGTTTTAAATTCTTTGTCATTTTTTTAAAAAGTGATCTAGCTTTTTGTCAGATCTGATTACGCTGTTGTTGCTTTCACCTCACAGCATGGCTCTAAGACGGTTATTCTAGGAGCATGAAAAGTGTCAGCACTGCCATTTTATTGTCATTCATTGGTGCTTGCCTGACGGATCTTATCTTTAATCCACAGTCTCTTTGTAGGAATCTTTTTAAGCCACTTCAGTTATGTGATGGCTAGGTAAAACTAGGTACTGTAATCCATGTGCATTCCCTTATATGCTGAAAGGGAGCACATGAGTGAAGTATCACTCTTCCCTTAGGAAACTTCAGAAATGGACTTCAACTTGTGGCCAGGCTTGGCTTCATGGGTATGTAGCCTATGCAGTCTCACGGGTCCCCACGCTCAAAAGGGCCTTGCACTTGATTTAATGTTTGCTGACACTGTTTTGAAAATCTTTAATAATTTTTGAGGAAGGAAACTTGTATTTTCATTTTGTAGTGGGCCCCACCAATTATGCAGCTGGTTGTTATCCAAAGATCTTTTAAGGGCTTCAAGATCAATACTACCATTAATGATTATTAAAACCAAATTCTTTCTTATTTTTAGTTGAGAACAAGAATAAATAGCTAGCATTTTCCTCCCATGTCCCTGGGTGTACACATGTGCACTGGTGATCAATGTTCTTGGCATTGATCGAGATTGGTTGGCTCTCTAGGATAGGTTAGAGGGTGCAAATGATTGGGATATTTCCTTGTAGAGACTAGATTCGGTCTTCAAATTACAGAAGTCGAATTTTGTCATGCTCTACAATTTTGTGGAACCAAAGTTTGTAAAGAGTGTGTTCAAGCATGCCTGTGAATAACTGCACACAATTTAGTATTCAGTATATGCTATAAACTTCATACATTATGCTGGAATAACCAGCCAGAGGAAATGTTGCAGGTTGGGTAGGGGGATGAAAAGAGCCTGAATTTTGGTGTCAGAGAATTGAGTTCAGATTCCAGTCCTGCTAATTGCTGGCTTTGTGACTTTGTTTAATTAACCTCTCTGAGTTATTTCTCTTTTGTAAAATAGCTGTGTTACACTTTTCACAAGTCTATTGTAAGTATTAAATAAGAGAAGGTATCTAAAGCACCAAGCATGCAGTAAACGCCCAGCGTGCAGTAAAGGTCTGACAATGTAGTTGTGCCGATCGCTTTTTAAGATAAAAAGGTGGCAGTTCGTTAAAATCCTGATAAACACTTACTGAATCAACAGGTAGAAGTCATGAATATTAGTTGGCATGTTTGAAATAAGTACATCTTCATCGATATTCAAGAAAAGTATAGGGCTTTCCTGGTGGCTCAGTGGTTAAGAATCCGCCTGCCAATGCAGGGGACACGGGTTCGAGCCCTGGTCTGGGAAGATCCCACATGCCGCGGAGCAACTAAGCCCATGTGCCACAACTACTGAGCCTGTGCTCTAGAGCCCGCGAGCCACAACTACTGAAGCCCATGTGCCACAACTACTGAAGCCCGCGCGCCTAGAGCCTGTGCTCTGCAACAAGAGAAGCCACCACAATGAGAAGCCTGCGCCCTGCAACAGAGTAGCCCCCACTCACTGCAACTAGAGAAAGCCCGTGTGCAGCAGCAAAGACCCAATGTAGCAAAAAATTAAATAAATAAGTAAATTTATAAAAAAAAAGTATAGGTAGCCCTTCCATAAGGGGTTATAAAATTAAGATACATCCATGTTTACTAAATAATTAGCCTCCATTTTGTAAACAATACAAATCACAATTCTCAGATCCTCGCTTAAAACGTGGTACTCCAAAGCTCTCTTTCACCGGACTTTGTTCCCAGAAGCTATGTTCTTTACTGTCTTTTCTCTGTGATGAAAGAAAGGAAAATGACCACACCTTGGCTCCAGTCCTTATAAACCAGCATTGCCTTGCACAAGAGTGGTTTCTTAGTTTCTTCTCTTGCACTTAGGAATGATTCCAATTTCTGTGAAGAATGCTGTCTCAGCACATACTACAGTGGCCATGGCCAGGGGTGGGGAGGTGGGAACCTCAGCAATATATCACCCCTAAAAGACACCAGAGGGCCCAGACCCTGGAGAGAACCTAAAGTTCTTTCACTGTCTACCAAAACACAGTTCATAGCAGCCCCAGGAGATGTAAAAGAGCTTTCTGAGAGAATACTCTGCAGTGAGGTAATATCCTGAGATACTATTCCTGCCTGAAAAAAAGGATTAATCTGGATGAATCCCTTTCCTGCTCTGTTTCTCTTGAAAATTGACTGATGTGAACTCCTGAGGTAGAAGAAAAAAGAATAACATATTTTTGGTGCCTAATTTTTTGCCACCAACATATATACATGGCTGGCCTTAAATCTCACAACATAGCTTTCCTGATCCCCCAGATGAGGGAACTGAACATCAGAAAAGTTTAATTCTTAAGGTAACAGGACTATCTAGGGTAGAAACTGGAACTGAACTCTTCACTGCCTCTTTGGCAATAACACACCATGGCAAAGGGATCTTGGAAAATGTAGTACTGCCCTGTGGAGCTCATCCTGCCCTGCTGGCAGAGTTTACACCCATCATTCTTTCCAGTGGAGAAAGATGAGATTGGGACAGTTAGAAGTTTCACATATCAAATGTGACTTCAAATTCAAATGTGTTTTTTTTTTTTAATACCAGAACTCATAAACTTAAATGACTGTTGTTTTCAAAGAAATTATACCATGTCAATATATTTCTGTCAATAACGTTATTCATTGTGCAGTGCATATCTTAAAATACTCATTTGGAATTACCCTGAGAAGAAATTTAACAGCAATTTCAATAGAATTTTTATTCCCTTATAACAATCCTTCATTTCTTACCAAAACTGAATTATGTAACTTGATCATCCACCTCACAAACTTGATCCCTAATGACTTCTGAATGTTCTCCAAATCAAGTCTGTCCTGAAATGGTAAAGATCTGCTAACTGTGAGAATTAAATGAGGCTAAGTCAACATTCATTACGCAACTACCACATTCCAGGCACTACTACACACAATGGGAATAGAGCAGTGAATATGACAGAGTTCTGTCCTCATAGAGCTGACAGTGATGAGATGTGTGTGGAAACATTTTGTAATCCACGAAGAAATAGGTATTCCTAATAATGACCAACAATCTCTAGAGACAGTTTCAATAGTGAAGTTCCCAAAAGGGTTTGAGGTGTAGTAGCAATAGATATGAATATAATTTCTTAAGATGGTCACTTTAGAGGACATTCTATTTAAATCAGTTGTCAGTATGTGTGTTTGTGTGTGTGTGTGTGTGTGTGTGTGAATCTTAAACATTTGGTTATATTCCTTTAACCTCAGGTGCTTTTCTATGACTGTAACCTTAACTACCTTTGGGAAAGTCCAAACCCAGAAATGCTAACAGTTTATTGAATTATATTGAATAAACTTAAAGAACCCAGATGGTATTGAATTTCATCCTAACTTTAGATGAAATGTTCGGAGTCCTGCCTTATATTTACAAATAGAGACCAGATCCTTGACATTAAGTAGGCCAAATGTTGGGTGATTAACAGAATTGTTAAATATTTTAAATATGCTGATCGTGTGTAGATATGCTCAGTCACAGCTTTTGAAAGTAAATTTAGTATCTGCATTCCAACAGCCATTCTAACAAGAAAAATATTTATAAGAAAAATTACTCAATTATGCCTAACAGGAAAAAGGAAACTTATAAACAAATTTAAATATAATTTGCTACTTTTTAAAATTACAGAAAGAAAGAACATATGAACACTTAGTATTTAATGACAAGTAATTTTAAAAACTGGAAACTACAAAAAGCCACAGGAATTTAGTAAATCTTATGTTTGAAATGATAAAAAATCATTTATATTCATGGTAAATTCTGTGCCTCTAATTTAGCTATTTAACATTTGTTGAGTTCAATATTACTTTTCACTGTAAAAGAATTGCCCCCCCCCCCCCCCCCCCC
>NW_020185339.1:4005457-4030142 GCF_003031525.2 Neophocaena asiaeorientalis asiaeorientalis | reverse complement strand
CAGCCCCCGTATAAGAAAATCCCTACCCCGTCCATTTATTTAACCATCCTTTCTTTGGTGTCTAGGCACAGTATATCTTTTTACATCAGTGTGTTCTGGATCTCTTATCAAGTAAAGGAAGTAATCAGCCCATCTGTTTTGTTAACTATTCAGCACTTCAAAAGATGGACTCTTTGGACACCATGGAAGGTAAACAGAGGCAATGTATATCAATTTACTACTAGTTTACCACCTATAGCAGGAGCATTAATTTAATAGTAACCGTATGTTGAAAATGTTTTAGAAGCTTGGCTGGCACACATATCAATTCTTTAATTTCTCTCTAATCCAAGTTAGGATAATAGCCTTTCCGGTACACTATATTTTTGTCATGAAACATTTAAATCTTTTGAACTGTTAACTTCAATTCTCTCTTGTGACATGTTACTTTATATTATAGGTGATGTTGAGCTTGAATGGGAAGAAACCACCATGTAAATATTCAGACCAAAGATTACAACTGGAAGATATTTTCAAATCCCAGGGGCCAAAATACCCCCTTACTCTTCTGAATTAAAATGTGCAACCTTAAATAAAACTCTACGCTTCCCTTACTGTGCCTTACTAAATGGATTGACATTTTATGAATAGTTCTAGGAAATAGCTAATTCCGGATAGTTATCTGTTTTGTACAGAATAAATATTATACATGTAAAATGTTTAAGAAGAGATATCCCAGAGATTTTTGAAGCCTTCTATGTTTTGGGAATGAGCCAAATATAAAATTATTATTATATTTACATTAATGTTTCAATGTGAATTTTCCCTACATATTGGATTTGATCTTGAACAAAAGTTGTAAATGTTGATTCAGTAGTGTTATTTTGGCCTCCAGGGTGTTGACTTTTCTCGTGGATAACTTCCAGGACTGTCATAATGATCTGTACTTCCATGTATGCCCCTGTGTTTTGAATCCCCTGTTTTATGATTGCTGAGATATCATCTCATGATCTCGAACAGCTGAACAGTAACCCCCTGACACTGCTGGGATTACTTAGCCTTTATACAACACACAGTAGCTCTTCGGGTACACTTAGGGCTATTTCAATTGCATCGTAATCTTTAGTTTGAAAAACAAAAGGAAAAATTAAACAGTGCAATTGCTCATGTGAAGTTGTCGAGTACTTTTGTAGCCTGTCTGCATTTGTACATTTTCAGGAACAAGCTGTACCACTATATTGTATATTTGAATACATAGTTAAATGTATCAGTATTTGTCCATTAGATATGTATGCAACCTAATAACAATTTTGAAGGGTTTCTTCAGCAGAAATGCATGAAAACAGTAATAAAAATGTGATGTGTTACAAGGTCATAAACCAGTGATGTGCTGCTGTGGTGCCAACCAGAGACTTCTGAATAGATTACATAAAACGGTCTTTATTTCATTTCCCAAGGTTGATTATTGAGGAGTGTATTAGGTGGAACTGAACACAAAGAAATTAACCAGACTGTAGCAAATTAGAGATTTTTTTTTTAAAAGCAAATAATTCACCCTCCTTTTTGTTAGACAGTAACAATGTACAAAGTAAGTTTTGAACTATATGAAATTATTTTGTCATAGATTTCAATTAAGGGTCATAAAATAGTATTAATTATTTTATTTCTTTTATGGTAAGAATCATATCTTATTTCTGCTGGAATATACATATAGAAAAAGTGATGGCCAATAAAATTGAATTTTAAGGAACTGAGTCACTCTGCAGCATGATTTCAGAGGTCCTTATAAACATAAATTTGATTTTGTATCACATATTAAGATATAATTAATAATTATCTTAACATAATGAAGTATAAGTACAATACAGTAATATAATGTGGTATAAATAATTAAGATATAATAATTTCCCAAGGTATCCAAAGATAGTAATTTTAAAATCGAATTTATTATGCAAGAAATTAAATCCTTTAGTCTTACAAGCAATCCTGCTTTCTGTTTTTTATGGCAAGGGTGTGTAAATAAATACAATCCATTAATGTTCCAACCAAAAAGTTTACTCTATAGAAAGTTACAGAAAACAATAAGAAATGATGAAAACTCTAAAAGATTCAAGTTTGAGTGACAAGGTCTTCAGTTTGCTTCACGTGTCAGTCATTGAAAATGAGTGGTAAGCCAGTACTTATTAATGTGGGTTTCTGTATTCATGGAAGACAGATAACAGCCTGTGGAAAGTACTGGTGAGTCTACTTTTAAATGTATTAAATGGTAAGAAAATAAATCCTTCAATCCACAAGCCAGTCCATTTTCTATAATATCTATATAAAACAGAGAGTACAGAATAGAGTTGACCCGTGTATATATGCATGTGTGTGCATATAAAAAAAGTTTTAATATAAGGCCTCCTCTAAAAGAGTGCTTATCAATCTTTAATGTGTATACAAATCACCTGCAGATTGTGGTAAAATGCAGATTCTGCTTCAGTAGGTCCAGGAGAGCACCTAAGATTCTTCATTTCTAGAAAGTACTCAAGTAATAGTATTGCTGCCTGAGCTCGGGCCATACACTGAATAGCAAATCTCTAAAAGACAGGATCAGAATAATTTTATTTCCATCTGAAATTATTTGAAACATGTTAAAAAAGATTTGTCTTCATTATCAAAAACATAACAAAGCACCTGTTAAATGTGTATAGCTCACTAGCTATACCACAAAACTAACTGAAATTGAACTGAAACACATTAATGTTAACTAAATTTTCTCTTAATTATATTGTGAAAATGCTAGTTCACAGCCAAATTTTTATAGGTGGCTACTAAGTGCAAATTAAAATAATGAGGAACATCTGTAACATTTTTAGATCAGATTTGTCAAAATACTTTGAAGCATATGTACAATAAATGAGCAACATGTGTTTTATCTGAACCAAATGAAACTGGAGCCTCTCAGAATGGTTTGCCAGAAACGAGAGCAGCTGTGGGTATCACCTCTACTTTCATCCTGCTTTAAAACACAGAATTTTCTTCTTTCACTTTATAGGTGAAATGTGTGATACGACTTTTGAAAAAGCTAATTAAACCTTTCCCTCTTCATAAAGGAGATGGTGATTCACTCTTCACATCTGGTACCAAACACTAGATTTTAAAAATGAAATTTAAGTTCAGCAAGCTACTCTACACGTCCATGACATTACTGTGATAGGTCCACTTTTGTAGTTCAACTTTTAGAAAATTCACAGTAAAGTTTTTGATGATGCCAGTAACACAAAATGATCTGAAATTCTCAACTGAATGGTATTAAAAAGTGAAAATGTGGGATAAAAAAGTTCATAAAGCATAATCTTGACAAAACAGCTTGCCTTCTTAGCACAAGTAATATTTCATGGTAAATATCATGAATATGCATAGAGCTTCCATTTGGAATCAAAACTCATATACCCATCAGTTCATGAAGATGTTCTGAGGAATAGATTAGATCACACATATGAAGGTGTTTCAAAAAGTACAAAGAACTCTACAAAGTTAAGATAATTTTTTACCCGGGTTGGACAGTATGTAATGTTTATCAGTAAGATAATGTACCCCATTATAAGATTGTATTGTATTTGTGATATTAATTCCATGTTTGTATGTCTGTTTCACATGCAAACGTTAAAGAGAAAATTATGGCAGATATACTGATTTCTGCTAAATAAAACCACTGATACTTTGTTTTTCATGAATGATTAAGAGCGTTCTCAAGGAATGTTTGGACTAAAGTGAATAGATAAACAAATAAAAAATTGTGATTTAGAAAACAAATCAAGAAAATTTCCATTTCAGGTGTTTCAAATGGACATACTAAATCACTGTCTACAATACAGTCATTTGAAAATAAAACTGTAACTTAATAGAAGGTGATGAAAAGCATTATTCTCCCTTGTTCATGAGATTATGTTTCTTTAGAATCACAAGCTTAAATTATTTTAATTTTTACTGAAAGTATTAGATTGAGAAGTCATTTTAGTAAATCACAAACTTTTCAGAATACTTTTACCCCCATCATCCTGATTAATCCTCACAAAATCCTCTAAGATCTGCAGTGTCCCATATTACAGATAAATATAATGAAAGCTTAACAGATGTGCCAGAGACCACATTTAGTAAAGATGGAAGCTGCATATCATAATCAAGTTACTGAAAGCCAATTATAAAGATAAAAATTTTAAAGGCAACAAAGAAAATAGAGACCTACTGAGGTGTCCAAATATAAGAAAATATGCTGGCTTCTATTCAGAAACAATGCAAGCCAACTGACAATGGAATGACATATTCAAAGTGCTCAAATTACCTCCTAAACCTGATTAAGGGCAAATACAAAAGAACTAGAGCTAATGTCATGGTGAAATATTAAAGGCCTTCATCCTAAGAGCAAGAAAAACGCCCACTTTCACAACTTATATTCAACACTGTACTGGTGTTTCTAGCCATTACAATAAGGAAAAAAAAAAAAAAGAAAGAAAAGGAAGGTTTGTAAATGAAGACAAAAACTGTCTGTATGAGTAGAGAGTATAATTATGTATGAGGAAATTCCTGAAAAAGCTACAAAAGAGAAAAAGCCACTAGGTATAATAAATAGCTTTAAAAAGGTTACAGGATATAAGATCAAGATACAATCAATTTTATCTCTACATATTAATCAATGAACTGGAAACTGCAATTAAAAATACCATTAACAACAGCATCCATAAACATGAAATGCTTAGAGTAAATTTAACAAAGTATATGCAAGACTCACACACTAAAAACAATATTTATGAGAAGAATTAAAGAAGACTTAAATAAATTTTTTATATGCATATCCATGAACTCAAAACTCAATGTTGCTGAGAAGTCAATTCCCATACTGATGTACGGATTAAATGGAATATCAATCTTAATCCCATAAGGCTTTTTTTCTAGAAATCAATAAACTTGTTTTTACAATTTATATAGAAATGATGCAAAGGATCTAGAATAGCCAAAACAACATTCAAATAGAACACAGTTGAATGACTTATACTACACATCTATAGCACTTCCATTAAAATAAAAAATAGAAAGTAAAAAAATAAATTCTCACAGTTGGTCAATTAGTTTTCGACAAAGGTGACAATGTAATTCAATGGGGAAAAGATAGTCTTTCCAATAAACAGTGTTGGAACAACTGGATGCCCATTTGGAAAAACATGAACCTTCATTTCTAGCCCATATAACAAATACAAAAATTAACTTGAAATGCAACACAGATCTAAATGTAAAAGCTAAAACTATAAAGCTTATAGAAAAAAAGTATGAAAATCCTCATGACTTTGGGACAGGCTAAGATTCCTCAGAATATAAAGAAATAAAATATAAAAGAAAAAACTGACATATTGTACTTCGCCAAAATTATAACATTCTTCTCTTTAAAAGACACTATTAAGAAAATGAAAAGTCAAGCCACAGGCTGAAGAGAATGGGAGAAAATATTCACAATAAATGTGACAAGATGCAAGTCCTGGGAATGGTATCCAGAATACATATATATTTACAGAAGAATACACACACACACACACACACATATAAATGGCCAATATATGAAAAGGTACTCAACATCATTAGTCATCAAGAAAATGCAAATAAAAATCAGAATGAAGTAACCATACTAATAGAATGATTAAAGTTAAAATGACTGGTAATATCAAGTCATCCCACCATGGAATCTGAGCAGCTGGAACTGCATGGTATATGGTACAATCACTTTGGAAAACAGTTTGGTAGTTTCTTATAGAGATAATACCCAGGCTTCCCTGGTGGTGCAGTGGTTGAGAGTCCACCTGCCGATGCAGGGGACACGGGTTCGTGCCCTGGTCCAGGAAGATCCCACATGCCGCGGAGCGGCTGGGCCCGTGAGCCATGGGCGCTGAGCCTGCGGGTCCGGAGCCTGTGCTCCGCAACAGGAGTTTTTATTGCTCTGGACCACTTAACACAACATATAAATGATCATGATTTTGTGGATATATATGCATAAAGCATATATATGGATATGTGGATATACATGGATTAGTAGCTGAACTGAGAAGTGAAAGAATGTGCATGGTATAAAACCTGGTAAGATATCTAAAACTTCAAGCAGTTATCAGCTCTAGAATTTCTGCCTGGAAGGATCTTAGTGGCAGTGATCTGGTAGACATGGACTTGAACTATATTAGCAAAGCAGACATTCTCTTTTCCTACATTATAAACCTCTGGGTGGGGACAGGGTCTTAGGGACGGCAGCTGATGGGGATTATAGGAGAACTGAAACCCACATGCCCCAGTTATCCTTCAGCACTGTTACTGACTACTCATCCTACCCTGTTTATACTGATAGGCATATAGAAAATAATTCATTAAATGGATTTGTCTTTAGCCTTTGGGAAGCTTAGAAAATGAACCAAATTAATTTCTTTTATAAACATGCTAGAAGTTGTATTTGGGAAAAGTTTATTAACTGTTACAGGTTTCTATGTATTTCACTTGTCCATATTTATCCCTTTTTATTAGTAGTACTAATTATGTTTGTTATAGCATGTCATCAACTAACTAACTGGGAGTTGTTTTGTTGTTCTGGTTTGGACATAAAAATATTTTTAAAATATAGATTTTTGTCATTAAAAAAATCATACGGTAGGGGGCTTCCCTGGTGGTGCAGTGGTTGAGTCTGCCTGCCGATGCAGGGGACACGGGTTCGTGCCCTGGTCCGGGAGGATCCCACATGCCGCGGAGCAGCTGGGCCCATGAGCCATGGCTGCTGAGCCTACAGGTCCGGAGCCTGTGCTCCGCGACGGGAGAGGCCACAACAGTGAGAGGCCCGCGTACCGCAAAAAAAAAAAAAAAAAAAAAAAAAGATAATACCCTATTGCCATGTTACCCAGCATTACCACTCCTAGTCATTTATCCAAGAGAAATTAAAATATATTTCCAGAAAAGGACTTGTATTAATAGTGCTCTTAGTAGTTTTATTCATAATGGCCAAAAATGGAAAGAGTCCAAATACTCATCAGCAGGAATGAACAAATAAGTTGTGGTATTTTTTGACAATAGAAATGAACTATTGATACACATGAGAACATACTGAGTGAAAGAAGACAGATACAAAGGAATGCATACTGTAAGAATCGATTCAGATGTAGTTCTGGAGCGGGTCAAACTAATCTAGAGTGATGAAGATCAAATCAGTGTTTACCTGGAGTGCGGTATATATGTGGGGAATCAACTGCAATGGACAAAAGGCAACTTTAGGGGGGTGAGGAAAGTGTTCTGTATCTTGAATGGAGTGTTATTTATACAGGTATATTCATTTGTCAAAATGCTTTAAGTTGTGTACATGCAGTGAATGCATTTTTTCCATGTAAATTATAATTCAATAAAGTTGATTAAAAATAGAATAATGAAAAAATAGTTAAGTATTTACAGAATGCTATTTATGCTTTTAAAATACAAGTTGTACATATTTTTATGGATTCATTCATTATAGTACATACATAAAATCATAAATGGTAATGTAGGTACTGGCATCAGAATCATGGCTTCCTCTGATGTGGGAGGAACGCAGGGAGAAGACGGATTGCCAGGAAATCACGAGGATCCACAAGAGTTTCAAACGCATTTGTAAATTTTGTTTTAAAGTTTAAAGCATATGTGGCAACACAGATTTGTTAAAATTAAATAATGAGTAAAAACTATATTATTCTCTAAAGTTTTGTGTTTCAAATATTTCATAATTTTAAAAGTACAATTTAAACTTTAATAATTTATAACAATGACTTAGATGTTTATGGACTATTTTCACGAATCTATCAAAGTATTTTGCTCTCCTGCTTGAATGAGGGCAATATGGAGAGAAATGTTTACTTACTTTGTTATTTATTTACTACATTCCCAAAGCTCCAAAATCGGTGTCTTAAACATTAAAAATAAAACTTGACATGCTGCAAGTGCTTTCCACAGAATTCACTAAGTCCTTATTCACTTAGTATTTACAACCAGGTGAACTGCCATGGAAGATATGATGAATTCACTTGCTGTACTCTCGTACTAGAAAACAGAGCTTCATCAATTTGAGGGCACCACATTCATAAAGCTGGTGCATGCTAACAGGATCAACATCTACTCCCTGGGCTGTTACACCTGCTGATTCACTTTGTTATAAAGCAGAAACTAACACACCATTGTAAAGCAATTATACTCCAATAAAGATGTTAAAAAAATACACTTACAACTGTGATATGAAAAATTTACATGAAATAGACATAATTTTATTTATTGTGATTACTAATAGCTTTCTTTATTGAATCATTACTATGTCCCAGGCACTCTTTTAAGGATTTTACAAATATTAATTAATCTCCTAACAATTCTTGGAAGTAGGTGCTGTGATTTGCCTTTTACAGATGAGAAAACAAAAACAAAAAACGGGTTAAATAACCTGCCCAAGGTTACACATCAAGTAGGTGAAAGAGCTAGAGCTGAAATCGGAAATCTGATTTCAGAGTCTCCAGCATCAGCCACCATATGCCATTGTATTACCCAGAGACCATCAGATATATATTATCTTTGATCTCACCTACTTGGAAGTAGAACAGACACGTGAACTCTAATTACTCCCATCCTCAAGAACGGAAGTTTCCTGATAGCATCTAAAATAGGCCTTTTTATGCAAATTGTTCATGTCACATAGTCAGCCAGTGGTAGTGCTAGCCTTTGAATTCAGGTATCTAGTTTGATAGTCTTTCTGTAATTTGCTGCCTCCTCCAATATATATTTGATCCAAACCAAAATGTATTTTTGTTTTTCTGATTCTCTGGAACTCATGCCAGATTTATCTCCTTAGCTCACAGCTCTGATCATTTTACTGATCCGTTCGGTAGCCCTTCATTGCCTATCGAGTTAAACTCGTAAAATGCTTTTCCCACAGTCTTACTCCAATTTTCCAGCCAAACTAGAATACCTGCTGCCTACTAAAACACACTGTACACATTCCCAGTACCACACTTTAGCTCCTACATTCTCCTCAATAGTTCTTATCCTCCTCTGGCATTCCCCGCTTACTAGATTGTCAGCTGCTTGTGAACAAGGACTAAGTTTTTCTCATGATTTTAACCTCGTTGCATTTAGCATAACATCTTCTGTATGAGGTAAACTTAAACTAATATGTGCAATTGGAAAGTTTCCCTTAGAAGAGGTAAACTAACGTTGTCTAAGCAACAGTGTATTTTCCTACCAATCCACACTTGCTAAAGTATCTTTTCAATCAAGGAGCAAACAAACACTACTGGATCAAAGATAAATGAAAGTGGGGGAGCAGGGAAAATGGGCAGACAGTAATCTGTCATTTGTTCAGGATCATCAGTTGTCCAGAATGAAACTGAGATCTTAACAGTACGCGAAAAACCTCTGAACAACTGAAGGTGACAAAAACGAATACTGTATGTTTGGGCAACATATTAAAAAGCAGTTCATCGACAGTATTTTTTGTCTTACATTATAGACACTTCAACAAACATGATTTCCCAGTTCACAGCAGTTTGTAAACAGCAAAGCTAATGGTTTATATCCTTATATTATGTGCGCGCACACACACACACACACACACACACACACACACACACACACACACACACACACCTTCCTCTTAAAAGCACATAGGCCTTCAAAACATAAAATTTGGGGACCATTTATAGAAATCCAATATATTTCAATACCCACTGGAATATTATAATCAAAGTCCTCTTTAAGAAAACATATTTTTCTTTTTAAATTACATTATATTTACTCCTTAAGGAGACAGGTATGGATTTAATATATTCTTTTAAAGACCTCATCAAAACTAATTAGACTAGAAAGGTAGGGAGAGGCAGTTCCAGAAGAAACTTGGAACAAAATATTCCACGAGGTGAGACAGTTTCTGGCCATGCAGAGGCAGGTCTGTATTCAGCTGCCAATGTGTACAGGCATGGAGGCGGACACCAGGGCCAGAGAAGACAGTAACGAGCAACAGGTGGCAAACCAGGCTAGCAGGACACACGAGGGTGGACTGGTAGGAGGTAGCATATCATAACAGGCAGGTGGAGCAAGGCTAAGGAGAATCCAGGAACTGGCACTACTCAGATCCAAGAAAAGCCGGAGGTAGGGAAGTGGGTCATCAGGGAGCAGGGTCCTACTGTCCAGCTAGGTTCAGAGGCATCTCCCTTCCTCAGGGACAGACACAAAGTAGAGAGACTCAGGCAGGGTTCAATAACCCCTCATTTCCTGAAGATAGATATAGATAAACAAACAGAGATACACATACACATATGTACCTATCTCTATATCACTCCTTCACTGCGGCTTAACAGTAGTAAATAAATGGTAACGGCATGAAAAATACATATGTGCTTTAAATAACTAAGGTACTAGAGAGATTTTAGAGACAAAGATTTTTATCAAAATCAGGTACCAAATATGTATACTGCTAATCTAACCAAAGTAATAAGGAAAACAAAAATAACAGACGTCAAAACTGTCATGATTCAACACAAAAATACTGCATACCTAGAAGATACAAATAAGCAGAAATACTTTATAATAACAAGTTCTCTAATACAAGTGACCACAAAATAAATATTCCAAACTTATAAGCAACCAATTAATGAGTGAGAAGATATAACGGGAAAAGTCAGTTCACTGATAGTGTCCAAAATATAAAATACCAAGAAGCTAAACTTAGAGGTCACTTCTGAAGAAAACGAAAACAGGGAAATCTAAGATATGATTACAGTTTTTGGTAAGGGAAGCCTATTATAAAAAACATGGTTCTTCTCAAATTACTTCATAAGTTTAAAATGCCAATTTAAAAATCTTAAATAGTATTAGATTATTTCCTATTTATAAAAACATCATAAGTTCATCTGGAAGAATAAATAACTGAGAAATAAGATAAACTTTGAGTAATAAGAGTGATGAGGCGAGAACTTCCATCTGTTAAAATATTTTATTATCAAAATAAAGTGTACGACTGACATGAGAAGAAGCAATACCTAATGAAAGAGACAAGTTTTCAAACACAGGCCATGTTATAAGATTTTAATATGTCAGTAAGGAAATATCATCCACCAAGGAAGAAAAGATACATCATTATTCAGTAAATGATGTAGGGAAATTGGCTGCTAGGGAAAAAAAATGAAATCATGTTCAATTTAACCCCCTCACTCTAAACCAAAATGAATTTTGGAGCAAAAAATCTCAGTATGTTCCATGGTCTTATTTCCTTTGGTCTTCATTTCCTTTAAAGATCATAAATAATTTCACCTTTTCAGGATGAACACTCACCCAACTTCTAATGCCCAGTGGATCATACCACCCCAGTGTGAAACATTTACATTTTCTCCAAAATGTATAAGAATTCAAAAATATATGTCCCAGAAACAAAACCTGAAGTTTAAAGAAATAAAAGGTATCCAAACAGGAAGGGAAAAGGTAAACTTGTCATTATATGCAGATGATATGATACTTTATATAGAAAACTCCTAAAGACTCCACACAAAAACTATTAGAACTGATAAACAAATTCAGCAAGGTATCAGGATATAAAATTATCATACATAAATCTGTTGCATTTCTTTACACTAACAATGAAATACCAGGAAGGGAAAGTAAAAAATATTCCTTTTAAAATTGCATCAAAAAATAAAATACTTAGGAGTAAACCTGACCAAGGAGATGAAAGACTTATATGCTGAGAACGGTAAAATATTGATAAAGGAAATTGAAGATTATTCAAAGAAATGGAAAGATATCCCAAGCTCTTGGACTGGAAGAATTAATATTGTTAAAATGGCCATAGTACCCAAAACAATCTACAGATTTTATGATACCTATCAAATTAACCATGACATTTTTCACAGAACTACAACAAATAATTAAAATTTATGTGGAACCACAAAAGACCCAGAATTGCTAAAGCCATCCTGAGGAAAAAGAACAAAGCTGGAAGCATAACCCTCCTAAACTTCAGACAATTATTACAAAGCTCCAGTCATCAAAACATTGTGGTACTGGCACAAAAACAGATATATGGATCAATGGAACAAAATAGAGAGCTCAGGAAAAAACCCACTCACCAATGGTAATCAATCCTCAACTAAGGAGTCAAGAATATACAATGGAAAAAAGACAGTCTCTTCAGCAGGTGGCACTGGGAGAGCTAAAAAAAGTTACCATATGATCCAGCAATCCCACTCCTGAGCATGTATCTGGACAAAAGTCTAATTAGAAAAGATACATGCACCCGAATGTTCAATGATGGACCTAGAGATTATCATACTAAGTGAAGTAAGTCAGAGAAAGATAAATATCATATGATATCAGTTATATATGGAAGCCAAAAAAATGATATAAATGAACTTATTTACAAAACAGAAACAAGATTCACAGGCACAGAAAACAAACTTATGTTTACCAAAGGGGAAAGCACGGAAAGGAGGTATATATTAGGAGTTTGGAATTAGTAGATAAAAAGCACTATATATAAAGTACATAAAGAACAAGGTCCTACTGTATAGTACATGTATATGGTCCTGTAATAAACCATAAAGGAAAAGAATCTGATAAAGAATGTATATTATACATGTATAACTGAATCATTTTGCTGTACACCAGAAACTAACACAACATTGTAAATCAACTATACTTCAACACAAAATAAATACATTTTCAAAGAACCTAAATAAGGGGACTTTATATAAAAAGAAATATGGTTAATCATCTAATATAATGAATGTCAAAATCTACTTATGTGTTCCTGCCAAAATACAGAAACTTATTTTTTAAAATTCAACTATTAATTTGAAAAAGAATAACTCCAATTGATTAGAATATACTGAATATGTTTAGTCCATGAGATCATTTTTAAAACCCATGAATAGTCAGTCATTATTAGAGGATGATAACCAATTTTTTCTGAAAACGAGCAAATAAGGGGAAAGATTCAAGCATTTTATCCTTCCTTTTATATACAAACTGAATGATGCAGTAACAACATATCTGAGGACAGATTTTTTTCTTTATACCATATTCTAGCTATAAATAAAGAAGAAATGACAGAATTAGACTATCACTACTTCTCATTCCATAATGGATCCCAGCAAAGATCAACAATAGCTGCTAATATCAAAAAAAAAAGAGACAACCAGACATAATGTTTGTAGAATAACAGACTATACTGTAATCTTGCCAGCCCTCCCTCCCCCATCAAGTCTGAATCCAATCAAGCCTCTACAGCGAGCTACCAATGAATGAAACTATAGACGTCAGAAGAATGTTAAATTATGCCAAAAGAATGCAATCAGCAAAACCCAGATTTTGGAAAACTGTACAGGACTAATGATTCAATTTCTTCAACAAATTTGCAAAAGATATAAAGTTGTAGAGGAGGAACCATAGAGACTTAAAAGATTTATCAACTAATCACATTGTGTGGGCTTTATTTTGGTGCCAGTTCAAAAATACAAACTAAAATGGCTCCACACAGACACTTGTACGTAAATTTTTATAGCAACATTATTCATAATAGCCAAAAAATGGATAAATGTGGTATAACCATACAATGGAACAGTATTCAGCCACAAAAAGGAGTGAAGTACTTACTCATGATACAACATATATCGACCTTGAAAACTTTACGCTAAGTGAAGGTGGTACTAACCGGGTTTGTTTTGCCCAACGTGCAGCAAGCTAAAACGGTGAGATGCCGAGGTTTGCAGCAAAGCGAGGAGACGGGAGAGCAGGTCTCAAATCCACTCCAAGAAGGCAAGAGGCTTGGGTATTTATGGGATTAAAAAAAAAAAGAAGCAGGGCTGTCGCAGGCGAGGGGGAACGGGGAATGGTGATTAGAAAAAGGTGTGATAATTGTTGCTCTGCGCAGGCTCAACTACGCTACAGGCCTCTTCACATTCTAAAGTTCACGAGTGCGCATGCCTGCGCATGCCCAGTTCAAGGGTCAGTGGTCCTTCCCGGTCTTAAGCAGCTCAGCTCAAACTAGACACAGCTGACCCTTGGCTCAGCTTGAAATAGATGCAGCTGACTCCAAGTTCCTGGAAAACAACTCAGTCAGACACCTTATTGTTCAGGCTATGTGCTGCTTAGAGGTCATGAAAGTCTTAAAACCTTGATTAGTGAAGGCAGGTGAAATGGATTTCGACCATGATTACAGAAGAAGCCAGACATATTGTAATTATTCCATTTATATGAAATATCCAAAATAGGCATATCCATAGAAGCTCATTAGTAGTTGCCAGGGACAGAGTGGGAAATGGGAAGTGACTGTTAATGGATACAGGGTTTCTTCTGGGGTGATGGAAATAGTGGTGATGATTGTACAACTTTGTGAAAATACTATATAAACCACTGAACTGTACATTTTAAAAGGCTGAATTTTATGTCATGTGAATTGTATCTCAATAAAAAAATACAGCATTCCTGAGAGAAAAAAAACCAAACTGAAGTTTAGACTATTGGGCTACTTTGAGTAACCTTACTTCCCAGTCCAATAAATTGAATTAAAGTAGCATATACCATAATCTGTTATAATTGGGAAGGACCTTATTCCCATAATTAAATTGCCCAGATAATTGAAGCTTATCATTTGGAGAAAGCTACATGGTTCCCAGCTCCCACAGTCCTCATCTCTGTATATCAGAAGCAATTCACCCCAAACTCTGGGAAGATTTAGTCCTTATCTTGGGAAATTTTAGGTTTATTCCTTCAAGAGAATTTTGCTGCAGCATCAAGAGAATTTTGCTGCAAATACGGTACAGGCCTTGTTTCCTGTCCTAAAAATTAAGATTCTGTCTTATTTGCCAGATATATTAGTTCTACTTGTGACTAAGTTCCTATTTTTATTTGATTTTCTTAAATAATATTCATTTGATTTTCTCATTACAAAACTAGAGAATGCTTATTATAGATTTTTTTTAATTACAGAAAACTCTCTTTTAAATTTATATCAACCAAAATTCTAGTACCTAAATATAACTATTATCAACAGTTTGGAGTAGTGCTTTCCAAACCTTTTTCTTCTCATCATGGTCAACAAAAGAAATTCATCAAAGTTTCATGAAGATACCTAATAAGATAATTGGGGAGTTTATGGCATTGGCTAGAAGTATGACCATTTTGCTTTCAGAGTTTGGGCCTGAATTATATGTAATTGACAAAAAAAATTAATAAATTAATCCATCAAAAAATCTGCCAAATTAAGTCATGTGAAAGGAGAGGCCTGCTCTACTAGGTGTTCCACTAGTTCGTGTTCTTTTTTAAGAAGTTTACTGAGGCCTGGTAATTTCAACAGCACCTTATACAGACTACTGTAATCATTTCAAAGTCCTCTTATAAATGGGTTACACGGTATGTAACATTTAAGATAACCATTTTTTAAAATGAATATTTACTGGACTAAAAAATGTACAAAATTAAGTTAATTTAAGGTAAATTAAAATATTTTATTACTATAAAGCCAAGACTTTATGAAGAAGAAAGTTGAAGGATACAAAGAGGTGAGTTAAGGATTACTAGTTCCAGTGCTGGGTTCCATACATACTATTCTGATTACCTTCAGGTACCCAGGAAACCCTGAACCCACAGGGTTCAAGAAGTGAAAAGGTGGCAACACAGACCAGCTTCTGGAGAGTGTCCAGAAGAATGGCCAAGGGTAAGATAACCACTGTCCTAAGGCTTTCACTCTCAGGGCCAGCTGGGTAAAATAGAGACTCTCATTGACATGGAGGTCAGAAAAAAACAAGGATGACCAGGTATTCAGGAGCTGGATGACTAGGAACAAGTAACCCACCAATACTTTTTTTTTTTTGTGGTACGCAAGCCTATCACTGCTGTGGCCTCTCCCCTTGCGGAGCACAGGCTCCGGATGCGCAGGCTCAGCGGCCATGGCTCACGGGCCCAGCCGCTCTGCGGCATGTGGGATCTTCCCGGACCGGGGCACGAACCCGTGTCCCCTGCATTGGCAGGCGGACTCTCAACCACTGCGCCACCAGGGAAGCCCCCACCAAGGAAGCCCCCACCAAGGAAGCCCCCACCAATACTTTTAAAACAAGTAGCCAATAAACTATCATACTCTCTTCTTATAAACATAGCATGAGTGCCTTAACTCAATTTGATGTACTCTAATTTTGTTGTGGCAGCCAGACTTAGCAATTAATTACTTAGACTTAGTATCTAAGGCTTAGCAATTTCAGCTCCAAAAATAAATCTTGCTATATGTTTTTTTGAGTAGAGCACCTCTTGTCCCATGAAGTTTCCAGGAACTTCTACTAAAATAAAACGAGCATTATATCTTGCACTGATCGAGACACACAATGTTTTGGGCAAAGCACCAAAAAATTTAAACAAATCCCAAATAGAAATAGAAATAAATATCCAATAAGGGAAAACGCCACTTCATCTCAGAGAAGATGATGTGGGTTTTGACAATTATCACTGAGCAGAGATTGCATACTACCTGTTTTCCACCAGGTGATCCGTCTAAGCAATGATGATTACATAGCTCCTGCTCTACAGAGTGGAGGATATGAATAAATAAGCATTAAAGGGCAATGTGATAAGTGCTTGGTTATGAATAACCATAGAAGCAAATATTGTAATCAATATGAGACGTGAAAAGAGACAGTTGTGAAAAATAGAAATCGTTTGATGATCCACACTCCACAAATAGTCTCTTGTGAGTATTTTCTTACAGTCATAAACTTTGAAATAGGAACATACGAGACAACATCAAGCTTCCAGTGATTCTGTGCTTTTTCAGCAAATTCTATTACCAAGGAAAGATACTTGTGCTTAGGAACAAGTAACCCAGCAATAAAACATGTGCTTAATTTCTAAGGCCTTTGATTTTCAAAACGCTGTGATTTTTTAAAAAGAGTAGATTTTGATAGAAGTCTAATGGTCAATTCTGAACTAAGAATGACTGCACAACCCTCCATTTCCCCTTCCAGCTTTTCCTTTCCCTCTCTCCTCTCTCCTTTCCTCCCTGCCTCTCCCCCTTCCCTCCTCTTCTGTCTCCATTATTTGCCTTTATACTAGATAGACTATTAAAAGCCCGAGTCCCAGAAAAGTCTTGCTGCCCACTTCTGAAGGTAGAGCTAAATTACTGTACCCTCAGGAAATCTCACACTAATCTTATAAGATCGTGCTTCATTTTTTCCTGCGGCTGAAGTTATTGCTAAGATAATGTATTTATAAAACTTTTTAAGTAACACACCACTGCCAAAAATAGTATTATAGTATTATCATATGTCCAAAAGCTGATTTTAATCATCACTTTAATCTTCAAAAGATAACTTATTCCATAGAGAAGACTGGGATTTTCTTCAAAGTCAGGAAAAAATAAGCTGTTTGATGAATTAAAATGGATAAGATTAAAGAAAAAGTTCTGCTATGAAAGTTTTAGAAAGCTATATAAAATACCAAACACTCAAAGAAGTAAAAATAAAGTTTGAAACATAAGAAGTCTAGCTGTCTTAGAATTATATAGGGAACATTAAAGAATTAATATCTTGAAATTACTTGGTTAAAAAAAGCAGCATATGTTCTTAGCGCTATTATATCATAAGATGAAAGAAAATCTAAAGGATTAAACCATGTTCATCTATAAAATGGTAAAATAATATAAAACAATCAAATATCACTTATTATATACTTATTTTTAAGCATAGCAACCACACACACAAAATTTGCTACCTTCTGTCAAACTTCAAACGCAAAAATTTCCAGGAACAGCACAACAGATTGGTAAAGTGTAAAGCAGCCCTTGCTTCTTGCATTCTTTCTTCATGATGTGATGTTTCTCACTAACCCAAAACAAAACTTGACACACAAGAAAAGAACTTGCGCCATGGAAAAGTCACACGGTCCCACTCCATTTTACTACAAAACAAATGCTATATTCTTCTACAGCCATTCTTGTATTATTCATTTTTATGTCCTTTAATCCTCAAAATGCTGGGGTTTCCCAATCATGAATAAAAATTAGCAAGGTTGTTCATATTTCACAAAGAGATGCAACAATCATTCTCTGTTTACTGGGATCTGTTAGTGCCTACAGTCATGGCAGTGAAATGACCTCCCTCACACAGCGTGTGTACACACACCTCCCAAACAGGAAAAAACATTTTTTTTCTGTAAGAAGTTTATAACTAGAGATCTATTGGATGCAGTCAGGTCAGGTGTGTAGAA
Source organism: Neophocaena asiaeorientalis asiaeorientalis (assembly GCF_003031525.2). Taxonomy (NCBI): domain Eukaryota; kingdom Metazoa; phylum Chordata; class Mammalia; order Artiodactyla; family Phocoenidae; genus Neophocaena; species Neophocaena asiaeorientalis. The sequence goes on along the minus strand of NW_020185339.1, from coordinate 4,011,899 downwards.
TGATGCAGGTTAGGAAAGGAAGCACGGATTTACTGCTATCGAGACCATTAAATCTTGCTGGAGAGAACTAATTGATTTTGCCCTTTTCAGTTTTTAAGGGGTCAGCTAAAGTCTCCCTCTGTGAGAGTGGATAATGGAACAAGTGGTGAACTACACTAATGACTCTGTGACATACTTTCAGGCTCTGGTGTTACACAGTCTGAACACAGAAAGAATGTTCAACAAAGAGCCATACCAGAAGAGTCTGTAAAACCTTAAATTGCTACAACAGCTGAGAGAAGAGAATAGTCCCATTGAAAGGAAATTAATGAACAAGTGTCAAAATGGACAGTTGGTGTCAATTCCTAGAGGATTTGGAAGTGAGAAGTAGACTTGAGGAAACCATGTTAATAGAGCCCTGGTTTGTATGAAAATAAAATCATACTTTACCAAATATCCATCATAGGAGTCATGCTTGTCACAATCCACATTACTCTGTGTTTAGTAAAAAGAATGCTTTATTAAGGGCTACGTAAGCACCTTACTTTGTTGATCTCCAAAAGCATATGATCGTCTGTTTTCTTGAAAACAAATTTAGAAAGAAATTCTACACTCAGCTGATGTGGTAGTTCTTGGAACCACTTTGAGGAAAAAAAAAGACTCTTTCAAGCCCAAGCTATCTTTTTTTGCAACTTTCGAAAAGAAGCAAAGAACAAGGGATGGGAAGTGGCAAATAGAAATTAGAGATTATGAAACTTTTATAAGATAGATTTATGTTAAAGAATTCAAAGAAATTAGGCAAGAAACTAGAAAATATCAAGCGATAGCAATTCTGTTTGAAAACATGTAAAGAACTTCTGAAAGGAGATATAATATACATTTGCTCTTATTTAAGAATAGTCAATCCTACCATAGAGTATAAGAGGAAAAAATAGGGAGAACAGATGAAACTAAATATAAAAGCAAATGGTTTGGAAAACAGGTTAGAGACAAAGTAAGTGTAGCCTATGCTTGTCAACATAGAAAGGGATGGAGGGCCAATTAAGCATCAAATAACTAAATATGCCTGAGAAACCCAATATTTAAGAAGTCTTAAACTGACCACTTATTGGTGAAATCCAGTTTGGTCCACAGAATCTGCTGGCTGCCCAGTAGATTATAGGTGAGCTGTAGTTTTGACTAGGTGTATAGAGCACCTGTGTATTTGTTCAGACACCTTCCATCTGCTGAAATCCTTTGATCACCCTCAATTATAGTCCTTGTAGATACTGTAAGTGGGGCAGACTGAAGGGGAAGGGAGAAAGACAGGATATATATGCATTGTGTAACTCAAGACTTGTATAGTATGGTCTCTCTGCCCCACTTGTACCCTATCTTAAGTGTGCTAACCTACTCTTTCTCTTTCCTTCTTACTGTATATTTTAAAATAATCAAATAGACCATGAGTTTCAAGCATTTGAATTTGAGCATCAGTTTCATGACCTCTGGGACAGGCTGCCTGTACATGGCACTGTACATGGAAAATAGCATTGCATCATAATTTCCCAAAGTACAACACAGGTCCAAATCTCAGCCAACAGCTATCAACAGTGCCTCTTTTGGTCACTAGAAAAACGGAAGTTATCCTACAGGTTGCCAAATAAACATTCAAAGGTCCTCTAAGGTAGTTTGCCCCTAGACTTTATTTTTCCCACTGAAGACTACTCTTCTATTGGGCACTGTAAGGAGGCTCAGAATAAGAACTTCATTTTGATTATATAAATGACTGCTCTAAGAGCCAGAGTTTAGTTTATAAGCATGTGATTTTCAGGCAAGTAGATTAACTTCTCAATGCTTTACTCCCTCTTTAAAATGGAGATAAATCATACTTGATAAAACATTGTGAAGATGTAATGAAATCCGGCTTCCCTGGTGGCGCAGTGGTTAAGAATCCACCTACCAACACAGGGGACACGGGTTCAAGCCCTGGTCCGGGAAGATCCCACATGCCGCGGAGCAACTAAGCCCGTGCACCACAACTACTGAGCCTGCGCTCTAGAGCCCACGTGCTGCAACTACTGAAGCCCGTGCGCCTAGAGCCCGTGCTCCACAACAAGAGAAGCCACCGCAATGAGAAGCCGGTGCACCACAACAAAGAGTAGCCCTCGCTCGCCACAACCAGAGAAAGCCCATGTGCAGCAACAAAGACCGGACGTAGCCAAAATAAACAAATAAATAAATTTATTTTTAAAAAAAGATGTAATGAAATCATTTATTTAAAGCACTTTGACACAGGGATTGCAACTTTTTTTTTTTCAGAATTGAATAATGGCTACAACTTTACAAAGTAAAATATATATAACTACTTTTTATTCTATACTCTAAAAGTACAAATTCTGGAATATTATAGCTTAAATCTCATGATAGCTTATACTTAAACAGAAGAAAATTTAAAAAATAATTTAAATGATTTAATAAAAAGATTATACTTACATTGTGAAATTATACAGCATGGTTTTTCCAATCACAACATCTAGCTCAGATCTTGAAATCAGGGAAGATAAAACTTAATGTGATTAATTTTTATGTGACTAGTGGCACTTTGAAAATATAATCCCTGTACTTCAAAAACACCAGATTATATACAATTTAAACATTTTATAACTTTTGCCATATTTCTATCACTTACTATCCTAAAAGCTAACATGCATTATCTCAAGGCGAAATGTCTGAGCTTCTGAAAAAGTATGAAATGTGTGTGTACGTCTGATTAAACAACTTTTTTTTCCAAACCGGTAGAAAAACTTTATGGAATAAATGTGTTTGTACAGTGGTGACTATTTGTCACAGTAGGCTGTGACATAGGCATTAAAGCACCAACTATTTTGGACAATATGTCATAACCAGCCAGTTGGAGGGCAGTAACAAAATACTTGGCTAACCATTCTATACTAGAGACATCTGTTTAGCTTAACAAGCTAGTAACATCAGACCCTACTATAATTTGGGTCATCTAAATATCACAATTCATTTAGTTTTTAAAAGATGTAAATAACATTGAAAAATCATTCCATATATCTTAGAAATTTTAAACATTAGTTTTACATAGCATCATGGAAAATGTTTATGTAATATTTTAAGTGAAAAAGGCCATATATGCATGATAGTGTATTATATCTATATTCTTAAAATTATGTAATACAAAATTTACATTATGTATTATTAATAATATAAAATTTTTGGTCATATAGAAGACAAAAAAAGCAAAGTATGATTTATTGAGGTGACACGTAGATGGATGATATTTCTTCAATCAAAAGTTAAATAATACCAATTTGTATTGTTTACTATGCGCTAGACACTGTATATTGTTTATTAACATTGTTTTAATCATGAAAACAACCTTATAAGGTAATATTATTTCCATTTTATGGACTAGTTGAGACTTAGAGAAGTTAAATAACTTGCCCAAGGTCAAATATTAGCAAGTGGCAGAGCTGAGCCTAGGATTTAGATCTAACATCAAACCCCATATTTGTAATCACTATAATTATGTTTCAAGAAAAAAGTCTACTTTGTATATACTGCACCCTGTTCATTGTTCTTATTTATGAATAGATACTTGTCAGCATCTATCCTGTTTTTCCTGGAAGTAAGGTGACCAACTTGTTCTGATTTGTCCAGGATTTCCCAGTCTTTGTACTGAAAGTGGGACCTCCTGGGTACTTGTCCTAAGCAACCCTTTGCCAGTTGGTGACCCACAGGGAAGGAATACGTAACCTGAAAACATTCTAATGGTTCACAAATGTTGCTCTCAAACTCCTAAATCTGAATGAAAATAGGGAGAGTGCAGAATTATAAAGAGAACTTCATTTTTTAAGCACCAAATAAGAGTTTCTCAGGTAGACGAGCATTTATGGTCTCTTTCCCTGGACACTGTGCCTAGAAAATAAATGAGCAGCAGCCTCTTTCAGTAGCATTTTGTGTCTAGTACATGAACTGAACACAGGTTTTTGTGGAAGTCCTGCTCTATTCCCAAGTGGAAGGGAAAGGGGGGTGAGAGCAAAGAGTAAAAAATATATTTGAAAAATCTGAAGAGCAGCCTCTCTGGTTCCTCCTCTGCTCATCTTAGACACATTTCTTCGGAGCTATTTTGAAAAAGGCAGCTGCGGAGCAGTCCCTGTAATCCAGATCCAGCCCCATTTCTCCGCCCAACTTCTCACTGCCACAGTCTGGAAGTTGCATTCGCCTTTAAAACATTCCCTTCTCCTCTGCTTGGTCTGTGCCCCTCTCCCATGTCCTCTGAAGTAACTCGAATGTTCTGTCAGTCTAAGTGCAAACTATTTTTACCACAGTGTTCGGGAATCTCTGGGCACACACTGTCTGCAGATTAGGTAAATTACAGGTGCATGGGTTCAGGTTACTCATTTAGCAGCCACAAGTTTAAAGCATTAATCTGCCTCTTCTGAATTTTCCCTTTCAGTCAGCAGGCCCTTCCTTCACCTTCTACTTCTTCAGGGCCACTCACTGGCCTTGTTAGTTGATCGTCTTCTCCCAGCAGGCTGGACTTAGTGCTGTTCATTTTCTTTCTCTCCTTGCCCTCCTCCACCCCCTTTCTTTTACTCCCTTTTCTCCTCTTTCTTTCCACTGCTGAAAAAGTATATTTTCTATCTGGCCCTCAGGTCTACTTTCTCAGCTGTAACTGAAACTGCTTTCTTTGAACCCAGCTATGCAATAATATAGCCAAATTCCTTAGGTATAACCCACAAAAATCTCTTCATCAGTTTCTGACTAACCCTGTGTCTACTTCTTCCCTGACCTTCCTCCTACTGTCACCACTACTCCAATCCACAGGTTTGTTAAAAATCTTCAACTCTGCTCCCTAGAAATACCAACCCAACATCTCAGGAACTTATGTCCTTTCGCAAGCTTCCATTCATGACAGACTCTTCATTGTTATACACTCATAAAGAATCACATTCTTTTCCTCCAAAGTTCCTAGCTCAGGTAGTCATTTTTTTAATTAGTGTCTGTCCCCCAGTAATTGGAAATTTGTTGAGGGCATAAATACATGAAACACAATTATCAGAGTCACTAGTTCTAATATTTTCACTTCCATTACCCCATTAACACAAATAAATCCCTAAATTTATCCTAAACATCTGTCTTAACAAATCTAGGTATTTCAGTTAATTCCCTTTGGCTATTTCAATCAGAGGCCTTATGAATTGTGTAGGGGAAGGAAGGAAATTAAAGTTTGTTGAGTGCATATTCCATAGCAAGGACTCAACATATATTTTTTTCCATTTTATGCTAACAACAAACCTGTGATGTATACATTACATATGCCATTTGATCTCTTGTAAAACTGAGGCTTGGAATGTATAATTGAGGATGGCTAGAACTTAGATTCTGGCTTACTCCGAGACTGTTTTTCTACCACATAACAGCATCTTCCCAAAGGCTCATAGCTAAAATCCACCATTGGCTGAGCTGGCCATAATCCTTTTCCTCCCACTCCTTTTCACGGAGAAGAAGAACTGGACATACTCAAGCTTTTGTGGAGATGATGGGAAGAAAATGCATTTACAAATAACTAAGCATGAAGTAAGAATAATGGGGTGGTAAACTATTTGAAAACTCTCAATTCTATCACTAGCTTACTTTCACATTTCGTTATGAATGAACTCTAGGCCCCTGAAGTGATTTACTGACACAATATTATTATTCTCTTATTATTATTTACTTTTTCCATAATTAAAAAAACATATTTGAACTATTTAAACCTTGGAGGATAAACCTGTTTTGACCACTTGTCAAGATCTGTGTCTCCCAAGTTGTACTGAGAAATAATGTAATTGCAATTACAGGCATCTCACATTTTGTTTGAGTTCCAAGAGTTCCGTATTTAGTTGTCTGGAATCATTGCGTATTTTCCCATTACCTAATCTAATAAAAAATGGTTATTTCCCAAGCTGGCATTTCCTTTTCTCTCTCTTCCCATCCCTACTCCCAAACCCCAAAACAACAACAAAAGAGGGAAAAATCTGTTTGAACAAAGGTGAATAACAACATTGATTTTATTGGCCCGAGTTCTAGAGAATGTTGTGAAAGGGGCTTTGTAGTTTAATAAGAAATGACAGTTCAATAGTGATAGTTGAATTCACACAAAGAAATGCCACCCCTTTCTGGGAAGCTGCTCTTGATCAGCACCCCAAAGCTTTTTCTTCTTCTTTCTAGAATCTTCTCTTTCTACATTTTGAACTCACTGTTTCTCCAGTGACAACACTTAAATAAGGGGAAAATGAAGGAGAAAGTGCACACTTTCATATTCTTTAGCAGGTTCATGATGTGCAGACTTTCTCATATCTACCCGATACCTCTTAAAATCAGTGGTGAATCTAAGAATGGTGTCACCTTAAACGTTACTTTTTTTTTTTTTTTTTTTTGTGTTCCGGGGCCTCTCCCTTTTTTGGTCTCTCCC